>NC_052612.1:36805730-37092150 GCF_016545825.1 Eucalyptus grandis
TGTTCAGTCTAGGCAAGCGATCTCAATTTGACGAAATCCGCCCTCAATAAGTCTAGTGCAAGTCTAACTCAATTGCATCGTTGTAGAATTAACTAGATAATTAAGATAATTAGTATCTACTTCCCTCCATAAAGTCTCCAAACTAATCGGTACTCATCCTAGTCACCATAGAAATTTAGTCACCACAACGTGGCCTAACCCTTTTGAATCAAATTTCTCCCCATAAATTGAATCACTACTATTTTGGATTTGGTCCAGCCTAAGGACCTTAAACAAAGGCCGTGGTTATCGGAGCCCCTATTCCACGTAAATAAAATAGAAGGGTTAACTGCGGGGGGATTTGTAACCAATTTGGGAACCACCCCTGGCATGATCCTGGCTTTACTGCGCTAGTCTCTCGACGATTGCTAGCCCAATATCATGGAAATGATGGTAGAAATAGGTTACAAATTAGTCACCACAACGTGGCCCAACCCTTTTGAATCAAATTTCTCCCCATAAATTGAATCACTACTATTTTGGATCACTCACTAAAATGGGTTTTTGGATAGGTTAGCCACGTGCATTATTTGGCAATTATGCCACTTTGTTCGCCCTTTTTTCAGAGGATTCCTCGGATCGAGCCTTCAAGAGCTCCTAAATCATGCCCCATGGTCTGTGGAGATGTCTCGAGACAACAAAGAACCGCCAACAGGTCTCCGTGTCCGCAGATCTTCATCAGGGGAAAGTTGCTTCCGTTTCTGTTGGCACCATGTTTGGCTCTAGTACCCTAACGCGGTAGAACCAATCGATAAACATATTTATCTCAGGCACAGCACGTTCACATGGCAAATTATAAGTCATTAATCAAGAAAAACAAAATGCATACTTATATCTATGAAAACCGAATGAAATTCTATTTTTTTAAAAAAAGAAAAAGAAAGTAAATGCATATGTAAAGTTATAAACTGCTGTTTTCTAGAATTTTTGCCGTAACATTTTCCAAAAGGTTATTTCCGTCGGTAAACAGTAACACAGGGCAAACCTAATTCAGCTCATCATTCAGCAAGAATCCTGAAGGACCTGGCAAAAACCAAATGTCGCCTCACCGAAACGAGCGAAACGAGCGAAACGAGCCGACCTCTAATTAAAATATGCGAGAGAGGAGACCCGAAAAAGGCCCCAAATTAAAAAAAAAAAAAAAAAAAAAAAAATGCATCTTTCTCCGAGAACCTTTCCAGTCAGATGCTCGCCCTCCGCCGCAGCAGCTGCGCACTTCGCATTCTCCTGCTTCGTCCAAAGCCGCATGGATGTTAAACCCTGCGCCCTCTCCGGCGACGGCAGTGCCCCCTTGACCTCCGCCGCTCGCGCGCCTCCGCGGCACGTCCACGTGAGCGGCGAAGACGGAGACGCCGCCGCGAAGGGCGGTCCCGTCTCGCCGCAAGAATGGCGGGGGTGGGGGTGCGCGTCCCCGGTGCCCGCCGTGGTCACCGAGGTCATCGAGGACCTGAAGCTCTTGGAGGAAGACATGGACGCCCCCCTGAGCTTCGGCGGCAAGGGCGGTAAACTCCAGGTGGGCTCTCTGCTGTTTTGTTGACGGGCTCTTTCTTGATTTTGGAATGATTTATTGAAATGGGTCTCGACCGGTCGTGTTGTGCTCTGTTTCGGTAGACTTGGCTTGACTTTGATGCCGCCTGCGGTTTCTGAGGATGAGCAATTGGAAAGTAGGAAGCTTTTGTGCGGGTCTTCCCGGGAACAGTCTGGCGGATGTTGCTGTCGCTATGATAAAAAAAAAGGATGCGATTGGTCCTGCGTTGTGCCTTTACCTAGAAAAGATTTGTATGTCATTGAAAGAAGTGACTAGGGGAGGTTTTAGAGTTCGGGAAGTTTGGAACTGCATAAGAAAATCAGCCTCCTTTGGATGTCTACACTTGTATGGCGATGCTCTTGAAATCTTGTCGGGACCATTGCTCTTCGAGACTTAAAAAAGATAAAAATAAAGAAGAACCTTTGTTGTAACAAAAGTCTGCGTGAGAGCTCTAATGTGACAGTTTTTGTAAACTAAAGGATGAAATTTTGCAAATCTGATAGTTTGGATTGAGAATCAGTGTCTTTAATTGCTGTGGATGCATTCAGTTCCTCAATGTTGCTTGTTCTTCAGGGCGAGTTCAAAGTGAAAGAGGACAAGAAGCACAGAGCAAAATATCAGGCATTAGGTGACTCAGAGAAGAAACTTCAATTCTTTGCTGCCCGACAGATAGCATGCCGTTTGCTTGGAAGCAGGAACTACCTTTGCCAAAAGGTACTTGGCTACTTTGCAAGGATAGTTCTTCTACATAATATCAATTTTCATCCCTCTACCAATGCTTCAAAATGTATTCCATTTTGAGATATGTTAGAATATGTTGTCCTATTGTTTTGCAGTGCTGGCTTCCTATGGAAGATTGTATGTGTTCAAAAGTACTTCCCTGTTCTCTGTGGCATGGTATGCGTTTCTGGGTGTATATGCATCCCAAGGTATTAATACTTTGTCATTTATGGTATATCATACATTTACATTGATGCATCGGCCTCTGTTAGTGTGACTAGTCCTTTTACAGGACTTTCTGAGACAAAACAACACTGGGAAGTTGCTATGGCAATTGTTTGGAGTCCAAGCAGCAACTTTGTGCCTCTTTGGAGTTGCTGAAGACGAAGAGATCATGTGGAATACCTTCAAACTTGCAGGTTCCATCATTTTCTTTTTCTTCTGTATTTTTTTGGTGACTTTTCACTTCAGAGATTTCTCAGTCCAATATTGCAGCAACCCAATAATGTTGAAGGGTCAATGTTTGGAAATATTGCTAGTTTGATAATTTTGTTGAGTTGATCAGAGTCAATTTCATATCTTGGAAAGGCCTTTCCATTTTACAATCCAAGCGTCCCTTTGACCTTTTATGTTTGGCTTTTTGGGTGAAATAAACTGATTTTCTGTCTGAGAGAATATTTATTTATTGGGAGAGAGGCAAAGTGGCTATGGTGGCTGGGTAATTTATTCTTTATTTGGATGTGGTAATTGGAGATTAAACATCTTTAAGTCATTATATTACGTTTTATTGTATCCTTGGGACCTGACATGTAATATTATCAATATCAGGGAAGAGTAGGGTTTGGTGCCTCTATCCCAATAAGAGTGCTCTGACTGAATCTGTACAGGATACATTCAGCAGGGCACAATTCCAGTCAGAGAGGGTAGTGCTTCTTCAAAATTGACGTGACGGTCTTGTGCCAATACCAATGCTTGAATCTTTAATTCTTTATTGTTGTCCTTGTCTCCTGATTACAATGGCTTCAGATGTAAATTCCTCTTTTCTATCTTCTCCAGGCTTCCATTACTGAGAAAAATGAAGATAGAATTTTGAATTTTGTTCTAATTGATGGTACATGGAGTAATTCTGCTGCAATGTTCCAGCGTTTAAAGGTAATACTGGGTGGCAAATCCTTTTTATATTACCTTTTTATCTCCTCTGATTTACGGTTTACACTCAACAAAGCATACTTCTCTTCATTGTAGAAATATGTCTTTGTCACCTATGTGTAGTCAGTGCTGTCGGCTTTGACCCTCTGAACGGAATTTACAGTTTTGCATTATTGAGACAACCTAGTGGTTGATGCTTGGTCGCAACTAATGAGTTTATTCTGGCATGACCTTGTATTTTCCAACCTGAAGGAGCAAGCAAAGATCGTTTGGGGGGAAGATGATCTTCCTTGTATATCTCTCGCTACTGGTGCATCTGCAATGCACAAGCTCAGGTGATATGAATGGCTAGAACTTCTCTTCTCTTGATTCTTTCCACTGTTTCCTGTAATTGTATGATTTTTCCATAAAAACCTTGGACTTCTCCTGTTCGTCTTAGAGCATCTAAAACCACTCTTAAGCTTAATAAGTTTTGTCTGAGTTTAGGCCACAGCCTTCATGGGATCGTACCTGCACAGCTGCTGCAGCCATTGCCCTCATGTCTGAGCTACAAGCTGTTCCAGATTTTAGCTCCTATGGTTTGGATAAGCAGGCTGAAGCAGTGGAAGATGCCTTGCAAATGTTATTAGAAGCACTCACAGCTCGACGCCTTCGAATGGGCAGGTCCATCACTCGTAAAGTGAGGCACACCAGTGATATCTGCTAGTATCCAACTAACAAGTAATTTGGAGCAATGGGAGGAAGCTTCAAACTAATGAGGTAATCTGATGTTCAACTCATGCTTGGAAACTTAAGGCAAGGAACACAGATTGAACATATCTTTCGCATATTTTCGAATGAAATTCTATCCGGTTCCTGATTGTGGATCCATAGGCTGACAACTCATATCAGCATACTGTAGTCATGTTTTAGTTTAAGCTATGCCAGCGCCCAGCAGTACCAACCATATATTTTGTCAAACATATTAAACGGGAGTTCCTGGAAAAGCATGCCAATTTTGGCATTAAGATGTTGTCTTGAGTAATCTTCTGGTTCTTTCTTTCTATTTGTACTCTGGATGGTCTCATGGTTGTTGTGCTTAAAGTCACCTTCCCTGTTGTCACAATGGCCTAAAAAAGGCCTAAAAAGAGCTTGTATTTGTGTACAGTCCAATACAAGCTGTGTTACACCTTTATTTCAATTCTTTGTCACCTTTCTATGCTTGTATCATTTTTATTATGATAAGAGAAATGCTAGAGTTACGAAACTGGTTTATGAAATTGGTATGCTAAGTGATGTTTCATATTGTGAGTGGCATTTTAAGCAAGCGGTTCATATTTAAAAACCATTAATAGTTTTGACACATCACTTTGTAAATCAATTTTGTAAACCAGTCTCAGTAATTCTAGCATTGCTCTTACGAATGCTTCAGGGTGGGCCATCAGAGAAAAACCAGTGCAGTCACCAGGAATAGTGCCTTCACCAGGAATACCATCGTGGGTGCGAGTTCAAAATTTGACTCGCTTAGCTTCCTTGCATCAAGTAGCCACACTTTTGCTGGCGGGCAGCCTCCTAGCAGCCTTAGAGATCCTTCCGGAGACACCACAACACTTATGCTCAATTTTCCAGATTTGCTTTGAGCTCCATCAGAGAGAGAGAGAGAGATTCATTTTCTCTTAGCAGCTTTTTGTGGTAAAACTGATGCTGAACTGACCAGGTTGCATTTTTGAGGTGGCTATGCAATACCCAAAGATATACAGAATCGGACAATGTCATTCTTTTGTTCCTTAGATAATCTTCTGTCTTGGCTATTTGCTAGCCTACTCATTTACCTCCTAAGAGTTGCTTGATCATGAAACTTGGTTGAATGGGTTTTTCTTCGCATCAATCCCTCATTTGGCGAAGAGTGCTGTCTCCTACGAAAATCTAACATGTGAAACACATATTGAAGCGATAAAGATTGGATGTTGTTTCTATAATCTTGATGGGGTTGGTGGTCCCAAAACCTCCCTCAGTTGTCGCTCTTCAAATTTCATCGAAATCCCCCAAGCTGGATGATTATATACATTGCTCCTTGTAGGGTAACTTTTACTATCAAGAAAATCGAGTATATTCGTCATTTCTAAGAAAATGTTTGCCAATCTCACTGCACTGACTTCTTCCAAGTTCGATCTTTTTCCAATATTCAGAAAGGGACTGGGTCAACCGACAAAGAATTACTTGGCCGATGGTCAGAGAGTTAATCAGCCAGGACACTTCTATTGTTGACAATTGACCGATGGAGATTAAAACGATTAAGCGCCTTGTCTGTTTATATTTCTTAAAAGTAAAGTATAATTTGTAGAAAATTACGAAAAATATTATATTTAAATGATCAATATTTATATATATTACCATTTAAAAAAAAATATCCATCTTTTTTATTTATTTATTCTGTTCCATCATTCCTTAATAATTTTTTATTAAATAATAAAATATACTATTATACCTAAAATATGTAATATATAGATACTACACACACCCACACACACAAAATATATATTATAGAGTAGAAAGAAATTTAAATATATAAATAAAAATAGGAGTAAATAAAAACAAAAACTATAGTTTTTTTTTTGTTAATTTGAATTGTCTTTTTAATATTAGAATTCAAATATCATGTATATTTAATTATTTTTTTAATCTTATTATTTAAAAATATTTTTATTTGAGAAAATAGCTTTTATACCTTGAATATAAAAATTATTATTTTTCTTTTTAGTTTGGATACCCATTAAGTTTAATATCATAAAAAATCTCAAATTAGTACTAATAAATTTATCCAAAACTAATTTTTTGATCATGAAAACTGTAATAAATTTACAATTAATTTTTTCACCATTAAAAACAGTAAACTGATACACCTATAATAAATTTATTACAGTTTTTATGATCAAAAAATTAATTTGAGATAAATTTATTAGTACTAATTTGAGTAAAGGTGTGCATGGTCCGTGTGGACGGTTCCCAACCTAGAATCGGGAACCATCCGCTAAGGAAACTGGGAACTGTCCGTTAGTTGTATGGATTCACTTGAGAATCGGACTGTCGATCCAATCTGGTTCCTACGTGGATCTATGGAATTTGTCCAACCTCCATGCCTTCCCCTTTTCGCCCTCCTACATCTACTTATTTCAACTTTCTTGACCATGGTAGCTTTTAGCCTCCTCAAGTATCGGCGCTGTGGTGGCCGTGACCTTCATGTCGCTTCCGTCTTGGCGGCCATTACCATCTTCGCCAATGCCTCTACCTCTGTCATCTCTTGCTCCTCCCTTGAGACCGACGATGAGGAGGATGACAAGGACGACGAGCGGTTCTTCGACCTAGAGTTCACCCCTATCCCCAAAGATGAGGATGATGAGGAGAAGCCCGGAGACAAGGAGGAGGAAGAGGGGAGGCAGAAGCGGGATGAGCCCAACAACAATGAGGACGACAGTGAATGTAGAGGTGGCGACGAGGATGGCGACAATATGGAGAGAGAGTTTAAGTTCGAGGGGAGAAAAGAGAATTGACTTACTGTTTCATCAAGTCCGGACTAGAACTTGAATAGGGGTGAGCAAATTCGAAGGTGAATTGAAGAGGAAGAGGGAGCTAGGGGACAATTTGAACTAAGAGTGACAATATGGAGTAAGAGAGCAGTGAACTGAGACAATATAGAGATTAGAGCACTAAATTTTAGATTTACTAATTTTGAAATTATTTTTAATATTAAAAATTAATATATTATTATGAACTAATTTGTTTGGTCCGGGCGGGTGATGGACGGGCGGATCCGCCCATGGAACCGGGAACCGGATCGGCACCCACTCGGTTTTCATAAACTGGAATTGGGAACCGAATCGGTTCCCTTAAGAACCACCAGTTCCGGGCGATTCCGATTTGGTTGGGCGGTCCAAGTGAGTTTCAGTTCTTTACACACCCCAAATTTTGAGAGTTTTAACTGAAGTGGTTTTGATTAATAAGCCCATTTGTCGTGCGACCTTGAGTGGCCTGAATCTAGCTAATTCATTTGGACCGCACTTGGAAATTTGGCCCATCTCTTTGGAGGTCATTCGACCTTAATGTGGATATGAGCCAACAAAATTAGGTTGGAGGCTTTCGGGGAACGCGGATTTGGTCCATATTCGGACCGGACCCGAATCCCTATTTTCGAATTTAAAAATTATTTTAAAAATAAAAATTCAAAAATAAATATAAAAATTAGAAGAAAACTTAAAAATTAGTCTTCTTTTAAAATGTGTGAAATTGACAAAAATTGAACCAAAAATTGAATAAGCTTTTAGAGTTTTACAATAGGATTTTTGAATGTTTTCTTTTCTATAGAAGCAATGCTAGGTCATTGTTTTTTTTTTTTGGATAAAGAATGCTAGGTCATTGTTTGTGCACTTTCATTTCAATTTTACTTGATTGCACTTTTTCATACATCAATTGTTAATTTTTACTTTTAGCATGATTAGGTTAAATTATTAAGACCATAATAAACACTTATTGTTTGGACATCTTAGTAGATAAGAATCTTAGGGCTTATAATTGGTAAAAAGATTGCTTGATCACTTTAGTGAACAAATGATCGAGTTTAGGTATCAAAAGGGATATTAATTAGACAATTAATGTAATCAAGTTCCCAATTTCTAAATTTTTTATTACATAAGAAGTGAAGTATACTTACATACCTCACTTAATTTTTAAACAACTCTAATAAGCTTGTGACGACTCTTTTAAAAATCTCTATAGCATTAATTTGGCTTAACATCAAATATCCTAATGTTGTGCGAGGTAAGGTCATGGAAGAGCTTGCGTCTAATTAAGGGCTTGCTTTTTAAGCAACATTCCTAAACCAATTTGTCTTTTCCTCTTTGGATGAAAAAGATAGGTCACGACAATGGGTAGTTGCGTGACTAGGTGATCAATGTGAGAGATTGATCTGGTTACTTCTTGTGTCCCATTTGTATAAATATGGACAACCGCATAGGGGAACCATATCTAAGAGAATCCTGCCCGCTCAGACCAATTGGGAACCCCATATCTAAGAGAGTCCTGACTGCTTCGACCAAGAAGGGAACCCCATACCTAAGAGATGGATTAGCTGAACAACCCAAACCAGCCGATGCAGCCTAATCAACCATTTCAGCCGGTACATTGAGCTCAACAGCTCTAACAAATATATGATACTTTTTAGGGCAGCGATCTGGAAAGCACGAGAACCCAACATAGGCACACCGCTACATAAGTAATAATTCCTTTCATTTAGAAATTTTGTTTTTGGACTGTCATTGATGTTATTTTATGTCTTCAGGATAGCAGAGTGCCATCGCCAGACTGACACACTGAATAATCTAATTCAAGTTGTTCAATTGATTGACCAACATAAAACCATTGCTTCAAATGCAGGAGATTAAATGAGGGTATTTACCCAATTATTACCAAAGTATTTTGTTAATTGCGGTATGTTTCAAGGGGTGGAAAACGCCGCCACTGTTGGTGTTGGCAACAGCAACGAGACCAAGTGGAGGGTGCGCCACCTGCAATTACATGCGGGACTCGAGCCGAACAATGTGAGTTTCTGGTCTACCTGGTGGGTGGTCGAGAAGAGAAGCTAAGAGTCTTCCTAATTTGACTTAATTTTTTTTTCTTTTCTTAAATTTTTATGTATTCGATGTGTTCCGTTATGTCAAACCATTCAACTATTCAAGTGTGGCTAATGATAGTTGATTATGTCATGCTTGAACAATCGAATCGTCGAAAGTAACACAACACATTGAATACGTAAAAATTTAAAAAAGAAGAAAAAAGAAGAAAAAAAAGAAAATGAGGAGGACACTCTTAACTTCTCTTCTCAACCACCCACTAGGCAAAGTGGAAACTCAAGTTGTTTAGGACGAGTCCCGCATTTAACAGCAGGCAACGCATCCTCGGTCTTGTCGTCGGCGGCAACGATTTCCAACCTTTGAAGCATTCTGAGATCAACAAAATGTTCTAGTAATAATTGGGTGAAGACCTTGTTATATTTAAAACAAGAAATTCATGTTGCTTAATCAATTGGACAACTTGAATTATATTATTCAGCATTGTGGTCTGTCTGGGGGCAGCACTACGCCGTTTTATTGCCCTTAGACATGAAATAATATCGATGAGAATTAAAAAGTAATATTTCTAAATTGAATAAATTAATACTCAGTAGCAGTGCGCGTACGATGGTGCTCTCTAGATTAATGACCCGAAAAAGTATCATACTTTTATTAGCTATTGAGCCCAATCCATTGACAGAACCAATTGATTAGGCTAGGTTGACTGGGTCAAGGCATTTAGGCCATATTTGGTAACATTCTTGGAAACAACTGATTTTGTTCTTTTATTCCTAAGAACGAAAAAAGAACATAAATTTGTTTCATAAATTTTTTGTTCCGGTGACAAAAATCAATTTTTTTATTCATAAGAATAGATTTAGAATAGAATCAAGAAGTAGAAAAAAAGTTATTTATTATTCCCGAAAACAATTCCTAAAACCAATTTTAATTATTTTTTCTCCTCTTTTCTTCTCTTTTTCTTCTTCTCTTCCCTTTTCTTCTTCTTTCTTTTGGTTGGTCGGCCTCAGTCATGAGTAGTGACTAACCAGACGAGGATCGGCGACCTCATCAGAGCGTTGTCGGCCCTTAGCGATGTCCAGCCATGGCCTCGCTCTCGCCTAGATCTGGCGAGGCCAAGGCTCACTTGTGCCTAGTGAGGCTCTAGCGAGCTTGTCGAACCTTGCACCATGGCCGGCGACTGGCTACAAAGAAGAAGGAAGAAGAAGAGAAAGAAAAAAAAAAAAAAAAAAAAAAATATAATAATAATAAAAGTATTAAAAAATTTTAAAAATAAAAGAATTTAAGAATTTTATCAAGTGCATTTCTATTTAGGGAACATAAATTTTGGACAATTAACAAGCGCATTCTTTTATTTCTGGAAAT
This sequence comes from Eucalyptus grandis, assembly GCF_016545825.1. Taxonomy (NCBI): domain Eukaryota; kingdom Viridiplantae; phylum Streptophyta; class Magnoliopsida; order Myrtales; family Myrtaceae; genus Eucalyptus; species Eucalyptus grandis. The sequence goes on from NC_052612.1 coordinate 36,816,135, forward strand.
AGAATTGAAAAAAATCATTACTGATCAAAAATTATTTTCGAGAGTAGAATTGTGATCAAACACGTCTTTAGTTAATCATCTCTTAAGTGTGGCATTCACCTATTGATTGCGACGGTGAGACCCTTTCAAGTATGGGGTCCGCCTTGGTCGGACGAGGTCTCATGTTTGTACAAGGGGTCATAATAAGCAACAAGATCAGGTTACCCACCTGTTATGCTGCGGAAGCAGCGAGTGCACGCATTTCCACCGTTTCATGTCCCAGGAGAGATGGATAATGAAAGGACAAGTGAAATAATGAAAGATAACTGCACGAGGGGATGGAAAAAGAGGGAAGGAAGGCGGGTTTCTAGAAAGAGAGGCTATAAAATAAATGAGAGAGATGAGATGGTAACGTGGAATAATTATTTTGTCGAGAAGAGAGAGAAAAAGGCGTGATTAGAGCTTAGAATTATGCGATTAGAGCTTAACACACGGAGGGAAACCACAACACTTGGACATCTCTTTGTACATTAATTTCAAGGGGGTGGTGCGGCTGTCTTGCTCTTCAATCGGGATTCTGTCGCTTTCTTTTTAAATCTTTTAAGCAAATAAAGGTTAATTCATTATTAACCAACTACTCGTGAATGGGGGGCCACACACATTGCTAGTTCCCTCGAACTTGTGAAGAACAAATTATTCCTAAATTTAGAAGGACAACATAATATCTCGTACATTACTTGGACATAACAAAATATATTTAAATTTAGTGAACATTCACGTGAGAAATTGTAAATATATCCTTAGCGACTATATCCTTTCCGTCGCTAATGGATCCTTTGTGTTTATAAAGATTTTCCCGTATAAGCACCCTCATGATTGGAATATCGTTTTCCTCTCTCTTCTTTTTTGTCCAATTCTTATCTAATTTTTATCTCACTATTCCTGGCAAAATGTTATCCTTGATTCTCATTTCTTATTGGCTCGAGATTAAAATTGACGGTTGTCACATGCTTTTTTGAGAAAGTAATTTTTGTGCGGACTTTTTAGGCAAAGTCAGGACATGCACTCCCGGATGGGTTTACTCCTTGGGATTCACCTGCTCCATGACCTCCATTTTGATAAATTTCTTCTAACCCGAACGTTTTACGGTTCTTTTTTTTATTTCTTTTCAAACTTTAAGAAAAGAAAGAAAATGGGTCACACTTTTTCTACTCTTTCTCAAGTTAATACACTCCCTATTATGATGTTTTGATCATATTGTCCTCCATGGATCCAACTTTCAGACAACGATTCCAGTTTAATGTGAAGCTAATTTTATATCCCACTTTCTATTTGATTTTTTCTTTTTCTTCTTGTAAACAAACAAGGCCCTCGACTCGATCGTTCTTCTTACCATCCTATTCAAGCTGCGTTACACCTCTATTTCAATTTTTTGTCAACTTCCTATGCTTGCATCATTTTTATTTTGATAAGAGAAATGCTAGACTTATGTAACTGATTTATTAAATTGGTATACTAAATGATGTGTCATGCTATGAGTGGCATTTCAAGCAAGTGATTCATATTTAAGAACCATTAATAGTCCGATGCATTATGTTGTAAATCAATTTTGTAACATGAATCTTAATAAGTCTAGCATTGCTCTTATGATGTCTCGAGGTGTGCCGTCAAACAAAAACCAGTGCCATCACCAAGAGTATCATCGTGGCTGCGAGTTCAATACTTGCCTTGGAGATCCTTCTGAAGACACCTCGACATTTATGTTCAATTTTCCATGGGGAGAGAGAGAGAGAGAGAAAGAGAGATTCATTTTCTATTAGCAGTTCTTTTGTGGAAAAACTGATGCTGAACTGACCAGGTTGTATTTGAGAGGTGGTTATACAATACCTAGATATAAACAGGACTAGGTAATGTCACTCTTCTGTTCCTCAAAATAATACTACGATTTAGCTATTTGCTGGCCTACTCATATACCTCCCAAGAGTTGCTTGATTATGAAAATTGGCCAACTTTATTTTTCTTCGGATCGTCCCCTTGTCTGGCAAGAAGAGCCGCCTGCTACGTAGATCTAATAGGCAAAACATGCATTAAAGTGATAAAGATTGGATGTTGCTTTTATAATTTTGATGGGGTTAGTGATCCCGAGACCTCCCTTAGTCGTTGTGCTTCAATTCTTCATCAAATTCCCCCTAGCTAGATGGTTATGTACATTGATTCTGGAACGAAACTACACAACTGAGACAATCGAGTATATTCGCTAATTTCTGAGAAAACGTTTGCCAATTTCACTGCACGGACATCTTTCGGATTCGATCTTTTTCCAAAATTTGAGTAAGTACCCATCACAAAAAAAACATTAAATCGTCAGGTGTATATAGTCGGGGTCAACGGTCCGGATGAATCCAAAGACAGAGATCTGGGCGACGGGCATATGAGTGGATTGGGTGTCATTTTGTTTGAAAGGGACTGGGTCAACCAACGGAGAATCCACTTGGCCAATGGTCAGACAAATGAATTAGCCAGGACGCCTGTATTGTTGACAATCGAGGGCCTTGTTCGTTTACTTCTCTACAAAATCAAGTAATGATTTTTATATTTACATTTTCTGAAAATCTTATGATGTTTTGGATTAAAAAACATTAAAAAGTAACCTTTGTCTTAAATGCAAATTGGGGATGATTGGTTCCGATCCAGTCTAATCCAATCCGGTTCAACGGAATTGTTCACTTATTTTTTTTTTCACTGCTATTTTTCTCATTACTTGGAACCGGATTAAGATAGTATTTAATTCATAATTTGTCAATTTTTTGAAGAAATAATAAAATAAAAATATATTTAATGTTTTGAATTGAAAAGAAGAATCAACCAAATACCAATTATATTTTAAGAAATTGAAAATCGAATCGCCACTTCTTAAAATCGGATCTTAAAGTCTTGTTCGGACGATTTCTTACTCGAACAATCCCCTGTGCCCACTCCTAATGCGTACTGGATGAAATATTAAAAAGCAAAATTCTATTCAATCAGAGACGACTGAAGTCACGGACCGAGGCGTCACCGATCAACGGGATGATTCGACTCGGAGTGGGCAGCCTCGAAACCAGCTTTGACAGGCTCAGACACGTACACGTCTAACGCCCCACTCACTCCCACCGCCTCCCTCAATCAACATCGTTCGACAGCCTGACAAAACGCGGCTTCTCTCTCTCTCGCTCGCTGGCTGTCCCTTCTCTCCGAGCTAAAATTAGCAAACCCCCTGTCGAAACGAGCTCGTTTCAAGAAAAACAGAAAAACCGTCGACGGACAGGAAAGGAGAGCACCCCATTTGTTCCTTGGAGATCGATCGACCGACCGACTCGATTTCGAGATTGGTCTCCGGCGAGCCCCGGCAAGAAGCACAGCAGAAGAAGAAGAAGAAGAAGAAGAAGAAGAAGAGTCTTGCGATGGCCCCCAAACCGCTCCCCTGGGGTTGCCTCCTGTTGTCTTTCCTGCTCATCGGCGTGGCTTCTTCCTCTTTCATTCACGGTAAATTATCGGCATTCTTGGTGTTTTTGCTGTTGGAGAAATTCTTTGGCTTTTCCGTTGTTTCTCTTCGCCCACCTGATCCCTCGTTTCCGTTGGGTTTTCTTGACGGTTCTTGCCTGTCTTTTTTCAGATGGCGTCTTCGAATCTCGGGAAGCTGCTGGCCGTAGCCTCCTTCAGGCCAAAAAGAGTAAAGATCTTTCTACATTCTCATTATGGTTTCTTTTTCTTTGATCTCCTTGTTTTACTAATTGCGCGATCTGGTCTTAATCAAAATCGGGAAGTCTGTAGTTTCTGGGATGTTTAGGAACACCGACATCTGTTAATGTCGTAGGGGTGCTGATTAGTGGTATTGGACATTGACCTTGCATTGCAACTACATTTTTCCAAATTGAGGCTGGGTGTGTTTAGTAATTAGATTCTGAAGCTATTTTCTATAAGCAACACGCAAGTGCTACCGAACAAATGCAATTGAGTTGGCATCTTATCCGGCATGGCCGTCTTCTTCCTCCCTCTTGAGCCCAAAAATAACAATTGTCTTCTGGAGCTGAGCGATGCTGATTCCCATCTTTGGAACAGGGAATCAGGTGATAGCTTAATGAAGCAACTCCTTTTTCAACGCCTTAATTGCGTGTAAGTTGGTGGTCGTGTGAATTTATGATATAATTGTTTCATCACATCAGTGAGTTTTCTCCTTATGGCCCTTGAGCAATAAGCTCTCTCTACTTCTTGTTGTATGATTGTTTGCAACATTACCGTATCACCATCAGGTTTTCCCGAGTCCTGGATATTATCAGCCTACGTTTCAATGTTCCATGTCAAACATAAGAAGTTACACCAGTAAGTGACGTAGAAGAAGTAGTATAGCCTGAAACAAAAAGACTTTTCAGAGAGCATGCACCAAATAACTTTGGCCGTTACTTGGTTTTGGCTTCTGAGAAGAAGCTAATAGGTAGCTGAACAAGGTGTTAGGTAGGGTTGAGTTCCACACCAATAACTAAGGTTGTGTAGTCATTCTTTTCATGATGGTCTTCAATAGTCCATTTAGAAACAGCAATGTGCTTGCAATTTGTAATCCCCTCCGTGATCTTTCATTATGAGGTATCAGTCTCTGCTTTAGTTCCTAATTTTGATAGATATATATAAAACTGAATAGAGTGATCCAAAATTAGCATTTTAAAGTTGCTATTCAGTGTTGTTTCACTGAGATTTTGCTAATGTGATAAGAGCTTTAGATTTTGTTGAATAATGCTGCTAGGACATCTCTTTGGCAGAGTTTATTGGAAGATCATTGACTGCTACTTTTCTTCAAGTCACAATGGAGCTATTTGACAGTCGCACTATAGTGTTCCCATCGGTTGATTTACTGTGGAGATGATTGCATATCATGATAATTGATGGACATCTAATTTATGTTGGATCACACTGGTACTGAATTCTAAAGGATTCATATCTTCATAGTCAGAGTAAGAAAACAAGCTGACTGTTTCTTAGAGTTAAGGAAACTCTTCATCATGTCCCCCAACATCCTGGTGCCCAGCTTTCCCACAAAAAGCTGCTATCTCATTGTCATTGTTTTCCAAAATTTGGTTGGTTATTGCACCAACGAATTAATTAGAATCTGGAATGATCCCACTTAATTTACATAAAAGTGCTTTATGCTCTTCCCTGACTAAATCAGGCAGGTTTCTACTAAATTAAAAGGAGGAAGGGAATCGGGAATACTAAGGAGTATGTGAAACATTATTTGTGCAATCCATACCTCAGTTTATAATTTTGTTGTGTTATAGAATCTCATTGCCTTCCATCCATGCCTAAATTCTATTCTGCGTATTTGAGTTGAAGAGATGTGTGAAAGCTCTGCATTTGCTACATGTCCCTCTTTGTACTTGCTACTCGATGGAACTTGTGTTTTATAGGTAGAAGACAAATGGCAGCTGTAATTATATGAGTTTTCAGTGAATGGGCAGTATTTTTAAACCTAAATCTCTTTTTTTTTTCCCTGTTTGGGCTCAAAGGTTGCTCTGTTGACTTCGAGAACCAGAACTACACAATCCTCACGAGCCAGTGCAAGGGACCCCAATACACAGCCAAGCTCTGCTGTCAAGCTTTCAAAGAATTTGCGTGTCCCTTCACGGATCAAATAAATGACCTCACAACTGATTGTGCTTCGACCATGTTCAGCTACATTAACCTCTACGGAAAATACCCTCCAGGACTCTTTGCTAATGAATGCAAAGAAGGAAAAGAAGGTCTCGACTGTAGCACGGTACCACCACCAGCTGCAGCTCTGAAGGACTCTGTCAACACGAGTGGAGGCGAGTTAGTGGCAAAACAGTCTTTGTCGTTGATGTTCTTGGGTGGGTTTGTTACGCTTCTGCTTCAGCATTTCTGAAGTAAATTGCCTGTGTAAAAAAAAATGTGAAGGTATCATCCTGCGGGCTTATATACTTTGTCCAGGTGGTGTGGCCTTTCCTCCCCAATGTCATAGAGCGCTGCTATTCTTTTATAAGAGATGTCTTAAATTATGGCTAGATCATATGACTCTGCATAGTCTCTGCCGATCGTAGTTCCATTGTTTTCACAGGGTGATTGCAGATGGCTTTGATTTCCCCTTTTTGTTTGTAATTCAAAATGTTTTGTCAAGTACCTTGTATTTTCAAGTTCATCTCACACGGGATATTCTTTGTATCTATGGGTGGCTTCTGAAACCGTTTCATTAGTTGATGGAAAGGTCCAATGAGATCTTCCTACTCGCTGAGAAGTGTGTCTGCATTTGACTGTTGTTGAGTGATGGCCTAGTGGCCTTTTTTGGGGCTCTTTCAGGAAAAACAAAATTTTTTTGGACGGCGGTAGAATAAACTATAAACATCTCTCTACTAACCGTCTTTCTTCCATGGTGAGTATGTAAATGCCTGGCCAAGTCAAGACAGACTATGCTTTGCAACTAAAGGAACCCCTTTTCTTAGTGTTATATCCCACTACTTTGATGAACTTAACGTAATTAAAATACCCAATTTCTTGTTGGCATGTATCATGTGAAAAGCTGGCTTGTCTCACGACTTCGACACTGGTTTGCGCATATGGACAAAACAGCTGGGCAAAAGTTAAAGAGAGAGAATTCGATTTGAATTGTTCCTCCACAGGCTTCAGTATCTTTTACGAGCAGAATTGTTGCTTCTGATGGAGCGTGCCACGTTTTCTAGCATAAACAATTGGAGGTGGAGATGGAAGATCGATCTGTCCCGCACGGAAGTTGCCTACCAGGTTCTCGAGCTCGGTCGTCATCACAGAAAATATTATTTGCTCTCATTATTGGAGCTGTATGCTGGTCCACCTCGTGCTGAGCTGGAGTTGTAAAGATCTGAGCTCAAGATGCATGCGCCGGTGGGAACGGAATAAACACAATAAAGAAATGAAGAACGTTTGGTGACAGTTCATGATCCCATAAAGCGTGGAAGCTGGCAGGTCGGTTGTTTGGATTGATCCTAAGAGCTCCGACTTGTTCTTGCTTTAATTAAAGGTACTGGCACGGACCTCGGCGGGATTCCTTAATCGGACGTGCGTCGGGGCACGTAATTCCTCGCACAGGCCGGAGTATAAACTCAACTTGAACCGCATCGTCATTGAGACTGCAGACCGTGGCGGGAGAAAGGGGATGGGAGTAATAGGTCTTGCACATAATGAAAAACCGACACCAAGAAATTCTCATGCCATCGGTCTTGTCTGTCTGTGCTCGAACGTGGGAACATATGGTTTTTTTGCTTCTAACTAAATATTATTCGCTCGCGACAGGATGCGCGTGCTAGGTGAGAGGGCCGCATTTAGCCGGCGCTATACTGCTCGCCGCATCGATGATTACTTCTAAACAATTGACACAGAAGTCCAGTGTCTCAATTAAAAAGAAGGCGAAGCCAAAATTCGAGTTCTTGAAGATGAAATGGCATATTCCGAGTGTCACACATTGGCCGCGAGATTCATTCTTAATGGGTTGGAACCGTCTTCCCTCCGTGCAACTGTGCGTGCGCTTACCAGAAGTTACAGTAGAAGAATTTAACAGGGTCGGAATAACAGTTGGAATCATACCATTAAGAAGTTGTCCTTACAAGAAATAACTTCCTACTCCTAACAGGCTAAAACTAAGAACCACAACTTTACTTCTCTTTCGAAATGAGAAACGCAATTAAAAGCTGCAGTCCCAGGTTGCCACCCTGCAAGAATTCGGGTAAATATCTACAGATTAAAGTCCAAGGATGAGAACTAATGGAGTCATCTGTGAGCCGTAACCAGCGTTTCGATGAAGCGCAGGCCGTCGAACCGCGGGGCGAACTTATCAGCCGAGCCCGAGTTTTGCGAAGAAGCAGCTTGTTCGGTGCTCGAGACGTGTTCCTGAAAGCAAAGTGGTAGAAAACCAATCAACCGAATGACCAAGATCAATCTCGACCGTAACCAGAGGACCAAATTTCACTGGGCAAAATTCCTTTTTTTCCATCTGGGAGCGAAGAAACTTCGCTTCTGTCGGCATAACATCACAGGACAGTCAAACAATTGCGGCTATTCTCAAGAACCAAGAAACCACTTTCTCGGCCGCCAACAGAATGCATACCTGGTTTGGAAACTGAAGCTTGGATGTGCACGAGAAGTTCAAAGAAGAAGAAGAAGAGATGGCAGTAGCAGAAGCAGCAGCCGCCGAGACTGCAAACAATCCCGACTTCTTCATTGTCGGACAAGCTTTGAACTTTCTTCTTCCCCTGTTTTTTCTTGACCCAGCGAAGGGAATGGAACCAGCGAGAGAGAGAGAGAGAGGGAAAGAGCACGAGAAGAGAAGACAAGGTGTTTTGGAGAAACAATGATGGGTTCGGTGCCTACCATCTTATTAATATGAGGTCAGGAGTCGGACAGCTTCCTGGTTAATTTGTGGTTGCAGGTGGTTCGTTTGGCACATTACATCACGTACCAACTGTCTGACCTCTTGTCTAATTTACCGTAGTGCCCCTGCGGCTCAAGTGTTTTTCTGCTCCACGAGAATCACTTGGTCAAATAGCAGTCATAGACGGAAGTTTAGGTTCAATTAGGACCTCAATTTTGGTAGTGCATGCATATCGGATAGTGCAGTGCACTTGCACCAATATATCCATCTTCAGTACGGCTTTTGCCTTAAATTAGATGCTCCTTTAAAGATTGCTGACACGAGAACGCGATTATCTAATTATGACAATACAATTTCCTTAATGTTAATTGATTCCGAATTGATTTGTTAGCTATTTGTGAAATGTCTTTTTGGTTCTTGTCAGTGCAATATGGTACTTCCAATCCCAAAAGTTTGATCACCAACTATTCAATTCCATCCATCATTCCCAAGATCAAACCTCAGGAAACAGTTCATCAAGCCCTCATTGTGATTGCCGAAGAAAAGTTGTGTTTTCCTCCAAATGGGGCTAGTGCAGCTACCTCAGCAACTTTACTGGCAGGTGAGTGTTGCAGCAGTTGGGGCTAGGAGTTGTTAGTACTTGACATTCCCCCGTTGATGTCCTAAAACCTCAAGAAGACATTACAATTCACCTTTCAGTCAAAACTGTCTTTAAGTACGTTTGATCTCCCTCCTTTAAGGTTGGAATTTCATGAGCAGTAATGGTGTAAATAACATGCGACTTACCCGGTGGCACATGTGTGGTGGCTAGCACGTGTCGCTCTTAGTGGTTTACCTCCGACTGCCGGCCGTGCGGGGTTCCTAAGTTGCAAAAAAAAAAGAAAAAATCCCTTTTGACCTAACAAAATATTTGTTAATATGTTATGATGGCGTGAATAAATATTACCTTTCCCGTGAAATTTTTATTCGTAGTCAAATATGCACTAGGTCCACAAGCATCAGGGAATTTATGATTTTTCAATGAGAAAATTCTGTAGTTAATTAATTTGGTTAAGAGGATTGAGCCGTGGCAATTTATGCTTGGTGACCCAGGAAATATTAAGACTAGTGCACTCCGCAAATGCATTAGATGATATGACGAATACTACGTGAGCATGTATATTAATGAGTTTCAACGCGTGCGCATATCACGTCTTTTAATTGAATTAATTCGGTGTCTTAATCTCAACACCTCTGACTTCTAACTTCTTATGATCCGGTTTTCCGTCTGGGCAACTTTCACGGCAACCACCGGCTGGACGACACGTGTGTGGTGGCGGCGGGACCACGTGCGACCCCAGCTGGGACTCCCAGGCTTTGCCATCGGGTGGCCAGTGGCTACTGGCCAATGCCTTAAGCGATCGGCAGGGGACGGTTCATCATGGGGGACCGACGGGTAAACCGATGGCTGACGCACGTGAACTCCCTCTTTTGCCCTCGGCCTGATCGCGTAATTACCTCCCGCCGAGAAACTCCAAAAATCACGATCGGATCCCAATCTCGCCGCCTGCTATCGATCTCCGGGTACTTTCGCAGCTCCTTCTCGCACGTGCTGCAAAAAAGTCAACCCCAACAGCGTAATCCTTAGAATAATTCAACGTTCGAATTAAGGTAATGGCGGACGGTTTCGTGATTAACAATACAATCAACTCTCACAAATTTTTTTCCTTTTTTTTATTCTTTTTTCCAATTTGTGGAATTTTGCTCCCCCCCATGTGCATCCTGGGCAAAGCCGACCAGTGCATCAGCGCGAGATGCAGAGATCAATTATGGGACGCGGCGAGTAATTTTCAATGCTGTTTTCGAGCGGGACGTGACGTCTGCGGGGTTAGGTGGAGCTCGATTTTTGCCATGCCAACTTGTGCCTGCGCGGTCCCCCAGGGAGATGGGATGAGCCGTGACCGACCCGTGCAGCACGTCAATTGCATCACGGTGCTCGTGCATTGCATCCAAAGACCCCAGCGGTCGTCCGCCTTTAAAGACCGACGCATTTGTGACATGAATCGTGCAGTTTCAACCGCTTTATAAAATCCAATCATGGCGTGCGCGCATTCAGATCAACACTCTCTTTTTACTAGTTCAAGAGGAATTATCGTCTGATTATCTTTAATTCATTATGAAAATAGTAATCTATTTCAGGTAAAAGAAATATAAATAATAAATAATTAGAGATTATTGTAGAGTTCACTCTTTCTAAAATTTATGGTTTATAATATGCCGTTACTTTTGTAATAATTCAAGAATTAGCATAGAGCCCATAATTTAATGATGCTTTAATGTTTCTGATGCAAAGAGGCCACTCGCCTTTTAGCTATATCCATAGGTATCGCAGTGATTTGCAACTTATTAATCACTCGAAGCGACCATTGTAAACACTTTATAATTAATGTCCGAGAATTGCACACTGAAAATATAAAAGTAAGACTCAGGTTAAAGTACATAATTGCTCTATGGGTCTCCATGATTGGTTTTGCTAGTGCATTACCCATCATAAACCGGATCTATATTTACGAAAAAAAGAAGATATTTTTAAATAATTTATTTTTTACAAAATAAATATGACCTTATATTAGTCAACTTTTTTTCCCGGCATAAATTTGCCATTTTGCTTCCACCCTTTTCGCATGTTCCATGAGTTTTGTCGGGTTGGCGTGGCGTTTCGTTTGTCGTCATGGCCGAAGAAGCTCCAGCCGACATTACAGCACAAAGAACAAAGAGAAATAAAAATTTAGGGAAATTTACCAATCGGCAGAGACAGGACGAGTCACGCGGAGGAGACAACATGGCATGCCAAAAGAAAAGTCATAACAATAAAAAAAATATAAATAAAAATAAAAGTTGGAAGAATAATACAGGCTGAGGAACAGGATGTTCTTGACAGTTAGAACGAGAACAGAACACGAAGTGCCAAACGTCGTTTTCGCCCGGGGGTGACCCTCATTTGTTTTTTCTTCTTCCTATTTTTTTGCTACAGTACAGTCCAAGCAGAAACGAGGCCAAAAAATTTGTAATTGGCTGAAACTCTCTCGTCCTCGTTCGTTCTTAAAAGTAGAACCCTTGCAAAGAAAACCAAAGTATGGAGGAGATCTGAAGAAACCCATTTTGTAAAATGTAAATTTTTATATTGGTGAATGAGATCCCAAATCCGTTGTAGTCTAGTTGGTTAGGATACTCGGCTCTCACCCGAGAGACCCGGGTTCAAGTCCCGGCAACGGAACATATATATATATATATATATATATATATATATATATATATATGTATTTTTTTTTTTTTGTGTGTGTCTCTTCTCTTCTTTTTCTTTTCTATTTCTTGTTCTGAATCTTCTGGTTTGTTCACTGTCGTATGGATGCAATGAGATCTTGAAGGTCACTTGAGATATTCGCTGGCCTTTCGGGTTTTTTGCCCAGGTGACCAAAAGGTCCATCAATGGTAACTCCTATGCTGAATCAGCTTTTTGTGTTTTTCTATATTGTTCCGGCTGAAGTGACGCTCTCCCGAAATTCCAGTAAATTTTTTCTTTTGACCAAATCGAGCAGGAATTGACATGGCATTTTCAGACCGTTGGAGACAAGAGAGACAAGAAACTGGTCGGAGATCTATCTGTGCAAAGCTTTGTTTTCACATCACTTGAAGGGCCTGCTAGATTATGAAGGCTCAGAGGGATGCGCAACGCTGCCTAGTGCCTACAAGAGAAGCCCCAGTCCCATTGAATCTGAAGATTTCATCTATTTCTCCACAGTCATTAAGCCGCAAAATGAAACAAGTTGGAGCAGGTAAGGTGGCAACTTGAACAGGATAAAACCAGGAGAAGCCAACTCTGCATTGCCGGTGTAAAGCCGAGATATTTTACATGAACAGGTTTCAGTTATCAACCTGGACTAACATCCCAGACTGAGCCTTAGGAAGAGGCCTTCCAAGCTAAGCTCGAGAGAGCTTGATCAAGTATCACAAATCTGTTAATGACTCCGCTTGGCTAGTTTCATTCATTCCACAATTTAACAATGCCTTTTCCAGTTAAATCAAAGCATACCATTGCCCTATAATATAGGAACCATCAGCTGCCGAAGCCACGTGAAAGGGAAACAAGAAATGGCGTGTGTGAAAGAATGTTGCCGATAGGGCAGGTCAAATGTAGCCCTTCAGCTGCAAAACACTAATGCATAAGCGTCAGTTGGTACTTATAACATCCATCGGAACTTAGTTTGCTCGATGGACCGATATTTTGTACTTTATGCAGAGCCAATCCCAAACATTAAGAGAACAAAAAGAGAGTATAACCTATCATGGGGTGCATGGAGATATACATAACTACTGCCATATCAGTAGGGGAGGCCCAATGATTGCAATTGGTCTGCATAACTTTGTTACAAAGTAGCAAGCAACGTAAATGCAGAAAGTAGGGACTGCAAACGTATCATAAGAGATTCCACATTCTAATTACCCTGGGATTACTAGTTACCCGTTTCTTATTATGTTCTTCCCAGAAAGTATTTGGGATATCTGGACTCCCCGAACAAACACCTCGTTGTAGAGAATCCTCGTTTGCATTGACTGAAACCCGGGAAGCCATGCTAATACTGCGACCGGTGCCATGACAATCACTCCAAACAAGAGATCATATAGTCGAGCCGAGGAAACAACAATGTCCCAAAGCCTAGTTCCTTGGATAGAGGACCTAAAAACCTGTGCTATTGAAATGATTCCCCAGCCAGTGGGTATGAAGGCCAGCAGAGCAGTGAAAAGATCAACCAGCTTAAAATTCGTTAACTGCAATAAGGCAACTATTGCTAGAGCCACCGAAACAGCAGTGCCCAACAGAACTTGCCGATAACAAAGGTGATTCCGGATCACGTACTTCTCTCGAGCGCAATATATCACCATACACACTGCAAAAACCCCAGCTATCCATATCCACGACAGTAAGTAAACCAGAATACTGGCACTCCCAGAGGAAATGTGAAGATAGTAAACGATCCCATATTGGAAAAAGAAGAAGCGCAATGCCAGGATTACCTCTAGAAACTTCCCCCAGAAACTTGTCGTCCGCAAATGGTCCTGCTCCTCGTACCACCATGTTTCCCAGCTCTGCGTGAACAAGCCTCCTCGGTCCCCTATCCAGCTCATGAATTCGTTGAAGTCATCAACTGTCTTCAACCAATCAAGACCATAAGGATTAAAAATGAAAGGGGAGAGCATCCACGATGCGACCAGAAACCAGCCCGCAACACTCGTGTCTATGAATAAGAATGCGCCATTAGCTAAAGGGCTATAAATTGTGTATAATGTAAGAACCAGCGCAATCTCCAGGGCCTTGACAAAATGGCTACGGGCATAGAGTCTGTAATTTTCAGCAAAACTCCTGTGCTGCACAACAAAGCCACGGCCAGTCCCCCGGTACTTTGCACCACCATGAAGAACTGTCCTGCCAAAGAAGTGGCTACGAGTTCCCATAGAGAACGTGTAAAAGACAGATGAAAGCTCAAGCTGCATTACCAAAAAATCCCACAAAGCCGATAGGATTCCATGCTCAACTGAACCGTCCACAACCGCTGGAAGGCCCGTGAACAAGATAAGTTGGATGAACTGTATATTTACAACTGGGCCGAAACAGTTCTTGCTGCTTGCTTTGTCTTGAGTTTCTAGGCCACCCAGAGCCATATACAACCTCCCCCACAACAAGCCATAGACAGTCCATATCACCATCATGTTATTGAAGTAGAACCCTACAGTGGAATGAAAGAGCGAAAGCATTCGGAAGAAATCAAGCTTACTACCCAGCCGATATATATCTCTACTGAGAGCTTGTTCCCCACTTCCACTTGCAATTTTGGCTTCGAACATTGATATTTGATTCAACCCAACGTCCCTCCCCTTGCCAATCTGGATGTACTCATGGTGTGTCACGTTGCCACCACGCAAGGTGCAATTAAAGCCCGCGAAAATATCCTCACAGATGTTAATCTTTTTGGAAGCCTTGCTGATCCCACCTCGTGTCAAGAACCAAATCCTGTCGAAAACATCTGGATGGCCATAGTGCATTCGAACCTTCAAAGGGTTGGCGAGGACACGCTGTCCCGAGGTAACGAAACTTGTTTCCTGAGCAGACATAAACCAGGCAAGCGATGAAACTGAACCAGTAAATATATGTTCCCTCAGACCTAGAATAGTGGGATTCCGGGTACCATAGAGCCTCTCAAATTCCTCCAACAAATTTGGCATCTTAAGTGCCTCCTCTATGTAGTTGTCTTGGTTCATATCGATTGTCTGGACTGCATCGCCACGTGTGAAGATAATGGCCTGATTTTGATTCTCCGGTTTACCTTCTCCTAGCTTGAAGGGACCAGGCAACTTAATTCTGTATATTTCGATTTCTTTCCGTAACTGTCTATCATACTTGACAAGAACGGAGAAATACTCCTTTTCTTTACCCTCACTCACCTCATCGACATATGCTACGCGTAGGGCTTCATTGGTTTTCATTAAATACAATATTTCTTCTGCTCGGGGATCCCTATTTGCCTTCTGAGATCCATACTCCTGACAGGCAACAACATAGGCATATTTCATGAGAGCAATACCACGCTCACAGGCACAACCTTCAGAAAGCAAGCTCGTCATGCTGAAACAATCCGCATTGTCATCTAGCATTGTGGAACCCGGGTCCTGTAGCCCTTGGGAGAAATCCATATCATGATGGTATTCAAGGAAAGCTAGCAACTTCAGGGCCTTATAATAATTCATCATTCCCCTGACAGTGCGAGCGAGCGTCTGACCTCTGTGTGATGCCCAAAGCCGGAGATCACGTAACTTGGTTGTCCAGATCTCATCAGGAGACTCCATTCCTTCCTTGCGCATCCTCTCCATGAAATTGTGCCAATCGTTGCCGTAAATTGTCTGCAGGTAAAATAAAGTGGATATCCCATCTTCATTCTTTTTCTGCAGTTCTTCCTTGCTATATAGCACTTCTTCATCATAGTAAGGGGTTAGAACACTGAAAGCTTTCATTTTCCCAACTGGAGGAGCTCGTGGAAGATCCATGACTAGAGAATTGCAGAAGAAGGCAATTCGCCTTTGAGCCTCTTCACTTGCAGGAATTTTTTGCAGCGAACCCACAGGCATTAAAATCATCTGCAGGCGTCGAATTTGCTGACTGAAAATTCCATCTCTAGAATTTGGCAACTGAACAGCATTCTCAAATAGCAACCCTGCACAAGATGAAGCCAAACCATTCTCCTTCAACTGTTGATAGCTTCTCCTTTGCTTGAAAAAGTCTAGAGTAACAACCTTATAAAGGACCTGTAAAGTACACACCACTTCATCAGGATCTACAACAGATCTGTTCAACAATTCAACGAGATGGGTTAAAGTTTCATGAATCTTTGGTAGTACAGTCATGTCAAAAATTTCACTGAATTTTCTGATTTGCAGCGAACGATCAATTTCATCAAATAAAGCAGCAACAATGGAATGCTCCTCAGAGTTGGGCCCTAATATCTTAAGTAATAAATGCTTGACACTGTCATAAGCTTCAATGACAGCACAACGCCTGTACTCATTCTTGCAGATCTTGTGCCAGATCCTAGTGGGAGAAGCATCTGCTAGTTGATACGCCTCACTCAATGCAAAGAGCAGCTCGTCGGAGAGCAGAAAATGGGGCCAGCTTATAACTCGGGATGTCCAAGAAATGTTCGGCAGCTCCAGCAACTCAACTTCTCGATCTGAGATGACATCCTCCTCCCTGAAAGTCCTAATAATCTCATTCCACATCACGGAAAACTTACGCACCCAAAGCTGGTTACATTCGAGTTTCTTAAAGTGTGGAGAAACCCAGTTCCTTGGATCTGACAACTTGATGTAATTGAATTTGTTGCTCCTCGTTGACTCCCTCTCATCCAGCATCTGGTCCTGTTGTATGAGATTAAATTTATTTGCAACTTCACTAATAATATGGTCAAACCACGACCTCAGATGCTGATTGCTTCTGATTTCACCCAACCTCGAGAACAGCCCAACTGCCACTCCAACCAGGAATGTCCAAATCGAATACCAGATTTGCAAATCCATCATATAAATCAAGACCACGGGAAACCACAACAACCCAATGGCAAGGCCATTACAGTTGACAAAAAATTGATGCCATGTATATTTTACATCCCTAAGATGCAACAGCTCTTTTGTAGGATTAATCATGGGTTGGATCTGTAGAAAGTAGCTGAAAAGGAATTTTGTCACAAGAACCAATACCCAAAACGTGGTATACTTTGCATAATCCCTCTTACTTTCCCCCAAGTCACGTCCCACAAAAGTCTGGCTCATCAGCACCTCGCACATCTTCCAATTCTTCCGAACAAGGAAGTGGCCAAAAGAGGGAACACAGGACAGAGCAAATGCTGAGAGCTTAAGAAGGAAATACACAAAAGCCAATCTGAGAAAAAGCAAAAGCCGGTTGTTAGCCTCAGCAGACCACTCCCCATCCCCATTCCTCTGAAACCAAATCCTTACATAAAACCAGCCCAAAGCGCCGGTCCACGTTGCTGCAATGACATTTGTCAGCACCATGCGCATACCGATCCACCACGTCTCTCTAGAGACCAAACCCCATTGCATGACGGAATGAAGCAGCGACTCCAGAAGGTGCAAACCACTCCAAGTCACAAATGCGCTCAAAACCCGAATTTGCACTTCCTTATTTGGCAAGGCCTGCCAAGGAAACTTGTACTCCTCCTCCCAAGCAATGATAATTGCCGCTTGAAGGAATAAAACTAACATCAGCCACAGCCTATAGAAACTCCTGAACAAGTTCCAAAACGACCTTCGTTCAACAAAACCAGTCTTGCCCGCATTCTTGGAAAATCTACTCTCCGCATCCAAAGGCCACCCCCCCTTCTCAAAGCACCTTCTGCTCCAGAAGTACTCATTGATATCATCATAATTCCTCCATTCGTTATGCGGGGCAATCCCATTACGGCCTTTTTCAACCTCCTCTTTAACAACATCATAAAGGGGCTTCACAATACCATCCAAGAATCCATTTTTCCCTGAACATTTTGGCAGCAGAGGAGCCCCAGTTTCCGGATCCATGCGATCTTCCAAGATCATATTCAACTCCCTTGCCGTGTTGTGAAATATATAACAAATGCACTCGGGCAAAAACCGCAAGTTAGCGGACTCGCCCCAGATGAGGAGATAGAGAGAGACATACAAAAGTTCATGGCAAATTGTTCCAGAGTTACCGGGACCATCAATCAGCCTTACCTCGGACTTCTCCCCCAAGAAACAGCACCATTCCTCGTAGTTCTGGAGCAGCTTCTCACGGAAACAGCGGAGAACTCTGGGGTCAAGCGAAATGACGTCGTCTTGCGGCGTTTCGGCGCTGCGCAAGTGGTGGTTGGCGAGGTGGAGGACAAGGTGCTCACGCTGATTCCGAGCGTTGTCCTCCTGGAAGCCAAAGAAGAGAGAAAGCCAGTCAAGAAGGTCGTAGTGACTCTGCCATGGTGCAAGAGGTGGTTTCTGAAGATCGACAGTGAAGGTTCGCAAGGTGGACACCAGGGTGCGGAGATCCGGCGATCGACGGCAGCGGTGATCGCCAGAGAGTTTGCTTAGTGGGACTATATTGTACACCTCTTCTAGTTCTGCTTCTGTCTGGTCCATCTTCACGTGAATGTGGAAGCAGAGAGGCAGAGAACCTGAGCAGTAGCTTGCCTGTGCATCTATATCTACTGGCAAGCAGAGTTGAGAGAGCTGGGGGAGGTCACGATCAAAATTCTAGTGGGTCGGGAAAGTGACACGGAAAGTCGTATGACATGACTTCACTCTGTAGTTTTATTATTAACTAAATCCAACCCCAGAGAAGAGCTCATCTTTTCCACATCCATCGATGAACAGTTGAAGAGAGACGCAAATTCATAAGGGGCAAGAACAAATCTATCTTCGTTTCTGCATCTGGCTGAGCAGAGCAACGCAACACTCCCCTCCAAGTCTTGAGTGAAAGGTGTCTAGACGGAGCTCATTAGCTGCAGGGAGGTACAAAGAACGCAGAACGTTGAATGCACGAATTACCGAATCTAAGTTCATAAAAAAACATGTGTGCTGCTACTACTTTATAAATTGCATATTCGAACTAATGAATAAGTTAGGTGACAACCTCTTGATTCCCATCGCATTTCATGGATTATAATATCTGAGGCATTCTTCAGCAGTCACCAGATAAGAACACAAGAAAGGGATGCCACTGTTACCTGCGAGAAACAATCTAGCACAATTTTGACCGGAGATTCCATCGTTTTCTCTTTTCCTCGACTGAGTCGCAAGGTGTAAGTGCCGTGTCCTCTTAAGAATATTTCATACTAGCTCCATGGTCTTCCTTATCACGTTTCCAGGAAACAGACGCAAAGGCTCCATTTTCAACGCGTAAAGAGCGTAGTCAAGTGCAGCTTTCTTTTTAGTTTCTGAAATTGCTCGATCCTCATTCCATGATGTCAAGTAGAATCATGACCGGCCCAAAGAAAGTGCCCCGAGTTCCTAGTGGCCGAGAAAGTGGTTTTCGGGAATATTTTTCGCGAGTCATTATGTGTAATCGGGGATTGAAAAATACTCGAGTGTTATTATCATATCCATTGTATCTTTTGTTTTATAGTGGGATTTTATATTACTCTCCCAAACATAGGTCGTAACTACTAAACTATGTCAATTTGGCATTAGACTTCATCCGGCTAATTTCATTATTATTATCCGATTTTAGGGTAGTTTCCTTAAGTCCATCAAATCATTTTTTTTTTTTATCAAAATAAGTATATTGAAAATCTTAAAACTCATTAAAAAGTACAGTTAAGTCTTATAATTTTGAGAAAGTGTAATTAAATCCTCAAATTTGTTACAAAAGCATCAAATCCTAAAATTAATCACGAAAGTGCTATTCAATCTTAAAACTTTTTCAATTTATAATCAACGAAAGGACTTGACTAAACCAATTTAACAAATTTTAAGATTTAATTATCCTTTCGTGATAAATTTTACAGCTTGATCAAATTTTTTTAAAATTATAAGACTCAATTGCATTTTCATAATAAGTTTTAAGACTTTCCATGTGCTTATCGTTAAATTAATATGGTGCAGCTATGAGACAATCAAAGCTATGACTACACAAGTACTATCGAAACACGATACTGCAGTGCAAACTTCGTGAAAGAGGAAACATCCATCTGATTGAATTTGGCGTCTACAGGAAAACCTTGCCCGATACATTGATACATTCACTCCACGCATAGACGCCAAACAGCGAGCTCGAAACATATCCTCGCAAGCTTGAACCATATCCTCGCCTGTGACCAACTTACAATACTACATGAAACAGCACATTAGAAGGAAAAAACTCATGTGCATTCTTTTGCTTACAGTGAAGCAACTTAATTGTGGGATCAAACATAAGAGGCTAATGATCCCTAGAGATAAATTGAAAATCTAATCCGTGTAAGAAAGCCATTTGCTCGGATCCCCCTTAGCAACAAAGAGGAAACAATCCACCGAGTCAAAGGTAGAGCCATCACTTCAAAAACATACGTGACGGTATGATGCACATAATTTCGCCATTTATTCGATAAAGCCTGCAACAGCAGTCCCTTTGTAGCCCGGACTCAGAACCCGGGATACTACCCGGACCATGCTCTCTGAGGATTTCCTGAAGATGGCCCACTCAACCTATCAAGCACAGAGTTGAAATCCACCGGCTGTCCACTCTCCTCCATTCTCTGAATCACACTTAAAACATGGTCAACTCGGAAACCCATGCTCACCAACCTATCAACCAACTCATTATCGGCATGTTTCCTAATAAACTGCGGATATGCCGGATTACGAACTTGAATAGGGGGTGGTGTGGGCTGCAGATTCTGATAGGAGATGTTTGTCTGAGGATACGCGCCTTGAGGTAAGGGAGGTTGTTGAGGCACATGGTGCATCCTTCCACTTTCGCCATCGTACACCATATATGTGTTCCCAGGAGACATAGAAGGGTTTGGCCCAACAGCTCCATAACCACCATTGTTCTGCATGATGAAAGTACTTCTGATAGCCTGAGGTGGAGGCTGCTGCTGGTGCTGGTGCTGGTGCTGGTGCTGCTGAGTAGTTCTACCAGGACCACCAAATCCAACGGCCATATTCTCAGGACGACCAGAAGCTGTTGCTGGAATTCTTGAATATTGAACTGGTGTATGTACACTGCTCAGAGGTGCTTCTTTAGGAGCTAGTGTTGTCGGTTGGCTCGGTGGACAATGAGGATAGACCGTTGATGGTGCTACCATCTGGGCTTGTGCGGATGACTGTTGCTGCGGTGGTGCTGGCACCTGCTGTGGTAATGGCTGAGACCACTGCTGCTGATAATGAGAGAATGATTGAGATGGCAATGTCTGATGCACTTGTGGCTGCATAGGCTGTGCCGGAACACTGGATACATTTTGCAATTGGGGAGATTGGCGAGCACAATATTGAGGATCAGAAGGCAAAAATTGTGTCTGAGTCATTTGTGTTGGGGCTGCCATAGTTTGCATCTGCACAGGAGGCAAATAGTAGGACTGTGGTTGAGATACATTTTGAGGAGGAGCCTGTGAGGTAAGTGCCCCTGGTTGTGGCTGTGGCTGTGGCTGTGGCTGTGGCTGTGGCTGTGGCTGTGGCTGTGGCTGCAGCTGCTGCTGTGGCATTATTTGATGAGGCAGTGCTAAAGCCAGTTGCTGATTCGATACATCAGACATACATTCAGTCTTTTTGGTATCAGAGGTAGGGGATTTTCCCTCATTGGTTTGAGATTGGCTTGAAGAGGAGGAATCTTTCCGCACAAAATGAAGCTTGGCCAGTTCTTTCTGAGTTTCAGCAAGTTCTTGTTTGTCTCTCAGGATCTGAACTGATCTATGAACCTGTAACGGACAATTTATTACATTAAACAGAATAGGATGGTTACAGCCACATTTCTGGAACTCAAGCATAAAGAGAGAGGACAGAGAAAATAAGATTAACACGTGGCACAATCGTGGAACCCTACATCTGACAGATCTCAGTTGACCACCATAACCATCTCGATTCACCTTGCAGTTTCAAGCAAGATGAACTTTTCCCACAAGCAGTTATCCTTAGTCAAATGACTTTATTGATGCTTAACCCATTTTCTCTGAATGTAGAGGCCTTTTATCAGGACATTGTTCACCTTGTCGCATAGTGTCTGACAGATGTATTTGAAGAATTTTACGTTGAGTATCAAGATGGACTTTAATCCAAACTCCAAACCCCATTTCCAAATATTTTATTTAGAAATTGTCCATTCTTAAATGAGCAATTGCATGATCCAATAAAATGATCCTAGATCTCACCACACAATTTAAGAAACACAACACTCAGAGCAAGGCCATAATAAAACATCTGCGCTGTCTTACTATAAAAATCCATAAGGTCACATAACACAGCCACATGCAAGATAAATGCACAGCTAATTAAAGTCTAGAGAATCCCCATCAAAACTCAACGGGGATTTTTATAGATGCTTAGTGACAATAAAGAGAAGCAGCAAAATAAGGATTGTACAAAGAAAAAAGATTGGAAACAATTAAGCATATGAGACACACTGACTCACCTAACAAGAAAAGATATTGCCAACCACAAACTCTACAAGGCCTAATATAGGTTTTTCTCCAACAATACACTGGCCCTGATGACATTCAAAGGAAAGATGTTCACTAATATCAAATCTTGCTTACAGAGATAAGGGTATGTTGTTTGCTCAGTCAGTTCTCCAAGAAGTAGAACCACTCCACTAAGAAACTTAAGCCATAACTGTGAAAAAGGGAAAAATGGGAATTTTCCTAGTGTAGGGAATTCAAAAGTCCAAATTTACCAACTAAGTCGTCAGCAAAAGTAACTGAACTTCTCACGGACTCTCCACAGGGCAAATATTTCCTGAAATTTGGCCAACAATCTGATGGACTTGCACGGCTGACCCCAAGCTATTAAGTACCACCATCTCAGACTGACTATGTTCTAAGGATTAAGTACGAATTATCTCTGACCAAGTGAACTATTGAATAAATCACAAGTCAATTATACAAGTAAAATTATATTTTTGGAAGCAACTAACCTCCTGAACATGTTTCTCGAGAGATTTGAGCTTCACATCTGCTTCATCATGATCACGGGTCAATTCAGATCGCATTTCCCCAATTGACTTGTCAAGATTGTAGCAATATAATTCCAACTGCGACAGCCGAGAACTGATTCCCTCAAGAAAGCGCATAATACTGTCTGTATTTCTTTTCATGCTTTTCTCAACTGTGGAAACCAAGTCCTGAATTAGAGAATCTTCCGGCTGGGTACAGGAAGGGGGGGCATACGTCACTGGTCGCACAAGTCTATTTTTATGGAAATCCTGCAAAAAGAGTAACATCGAAATTTCTGAGAGTATATAAGATAGAGTACAAGGCCCTTAAGGATAAATTGATTCCAAAAATGAACAGAAGATAGAAGAATCGCAACAGCAAGAATATGCAGAAGATGAATAGAAGCCACGTCTCAAATAACGAAACCAAATAAGAAAATCTCCTATATAGACTAAAGGGACAATGCCTATGCAACGAATCTAATAATTTCGTTATATTGAAGACATTCTCTTCAAGCAGACAGCTCTGAAATTGGCAAGTGATAAGGTAAAATCAAGACCAAACACTGCTCCATAACTTCCCAACCAGTAAATTTCTTGAATCCAGTGGCACACATGAGTATATAGTAAAGACAGCGACGACATCACCTCACATTATATTGATGGCTAGCGGTAAAAAAAAGAAGAAAAGAAAACCATGTTTTCAAATTCATCAAATTCTTCAGATAAAAAGTACAGAGAAGGCTACTATGTTGAAGGGAAAGTCCCTGCAAATATATTAAACTTATCTCTTCCCACCTCCAGTTTTTAAGACGATTCTAAGGAACTTTCTTAACCTCGTCCTCTCAACGACCTAATAATCCACAGATGAAGATAATGCAACAGGCGTAATTGGGGCAATAACAGCAAAAACTCTCATTTATTCACTAATCGTATTACACCACCCATACCAATTCCACAGCAAAAATTGGCATAAAGCTGAGCAAACTGTGACCGCTCCAGCTCCTCCAGACACGATAGCAATCCCCACCACACAATTCTATCGAACGAAATCATCCCCACAAGAGTCACGCCCGTTAACCCTAGAAAAAATGCATCTTTGCTTATGACCCTACATCTCCGCACAAAACTACCGCAGCAAGAAACTGACACGGACACCGAACACCGAAGGCTATCTAAAAACGAAGACTTTGAGCACCAAAAACGATGGGGGGTAGCTCGAGACGAGCACCTTGATGGCGGTGGTCGGGATCGGGGAATCGGAGTGGCTCCCGTTCAGAGATTCCTGGTTGGCGAAGTCGTCGTAAGAGCAGAGGATGTCGTCGGAGGCGAAATCGAAGTTCTTGGACCCGGAATTCGCCCGACCCGACGACCCGGTTGCCATTTTCCCCTCTCTCGATTCGATTGCAGGAACGGGGGCAAATCAGAGGACGAGAATCAGCCGATGGGGAGAGAGAGAGAGAGAGAGAAAGAGGGGTTGATAAAGGGGGTGCGAGACGAGGCGTGTGGAGAGAGAACGGACGGACGGAGGAGGGGGGGGGGAAGGTTCGCGGTGCAGCAGCTGCTCTTTGCTTGGCGAAGAGACAAGCTGAAGATATAGAAGGAAACCGGCTTCCGCGCGTGGAGAAACGTGTTCAACGTGTGGGGGGAAATCGAAGCCCAGATATTTTCTTTTTGGCCCCGTCGTTCGACGTACGAAGGTTTCGAGGATAATAGGTGGTCGGTGCCTGTCTGACGATCCCTGACGCACGAGGATATGGCAGCGGACAGAATCGGCATCCCCCCCCGATGGTTATCCTCTTCGCGGTCAACATCGTCCTCCCCTTTTCGCTTTCACATTTCTTGACTTTTCCGAATTACGCCCCCCGTTTCTCTGAAACCTCCCACCAACTCGACTGTCGGAATTGCGGCCGAATTTGCTCATTCGCCGCCGTCGGATCGCCTCCGTCGGCTTCGTGATCTCCCGTCGTTACGTCGCTGCTCTTGATGAGATGGAGGATGTCTCACGACTTGTAGATAATGATGTTGACAGTATTGGCCTCGCCAACAAGGAGCACCAAAAACAAGCCGCTGTCGTATGTCAAGTCGTCCGAGTCGTGTCTAAGCCATTAGCCGCGCAAGCACGAAACCGCGTCCTTGCGAATCCCGAGGGAAGATGCCAATCAAATGGGTAGCCGTGATCTGGGCCGAGCACCAGCAACCCAATGCTTGTGAATTGTATTGCGGGCCTAGTCCGTGCAATTTCAAATGCGATTTAAGCTCAGCCTCGCCATAACAATTTTGAAAGGGGGAGAGAGAGAGAGAGGGGTGATCCCTATCTGACCAATGAGCATCGAGATTTGCCTAACTCGACCCTCCAATTTCTGCCTTTTTAAGGAAGAGACATCAAAGAGAGACATTAATTTAATCGTCCTCGCGATTCGTCCCCCTCTTAAACTAATATTACGTGGTGGGGGGGCGCCTTTTCAGGACCAGCACATGCCTTCTCTCTATCTCGAGTCTTTTACTCCTTCCAATCTCGTTCATGCATTTGGGGATTCCCCTCTTTTCTTCCATGAAATCTGCTTCTGCTTCTTCTATGGAATCAAATCGGGTGATCTCAAATCCTCACGGAGATTTCTCTTCCCTAAAAAAAAGGAGAAGAAAAACCATCGATCCCTTTTAGTATTTCCGGCGATATTGTTACACGATGACGAATCTTTGAAAGAGTGTAGTGGTCGCATGATGTACTGATATGAATACATGGATATGGAATGCACAATTGATGCGAGTGTATCTGCTCATGTCTTCTTCCGCACTCGATCCTCCTTGTATGGTTTCTTTCTCAAAGAGTTGACTTTGGGGCGATGGGAGCAAATGGATCTAAAGCACATGTTTGGCCTATTCAAGATCAGGACTCTCTCTTTTATCTTTTTTTTTAATCTTTTTTTATGCTGAGATATAAAATCAATCCAACCTTAAGGTTTTTATTTTTATTTCTTTATTTCTTTGATTTGGTCCTAACTTGAAAGGTTCACACACTGTGAAACCGGACACGAGAAAACGTGGTGTTTGTTCCTTTGCCTTTGACCCTTATGATTTTCGTACGTCGACGATGGAAACATCGAGTCATTTTCCGGTTGTGATCTGATCTCGCAATGTCAAAGGGTAAACAACAAAGTAACTTTCGCATTTACTAAGCAACAATTATTATGGATAATTCAAATGTTCGATGAGAAGTGCTAGCTTTCATGTATGAAATAAATACCGTTGCGACGAAAACTGCGTTATTTGACTAGCTTTGAGCTGTTATATTATATTGTTTTATAAGTTAAAGTCCACTTGAAGTTTTCGTTTTTTGAAAATGTCAATTTTTTACATTTTTTTTTCTGCAAATTGATATCATGTCACGGTTATTTATATCGGTGTTAGGTCAAAACATATGAGGTATAAACTAGACATATTTGAATGATATGGCATGGACTTATGGAAGATATTGAATATGTTCAACTCTTGTTCAAGTTATATGGTCTTGAGGAAAATTGTTCAAAAAATCATAAATTTATTGTCAACCGAGTGCTAAACCTTTTCACATTTTGCCAATTGAGTTAATATAACCAAAACTTGGTTGGTAAAAATACGATAAGTTTGTGATTTTTTTGGACAATTTCCTCCTGTATTTGTAAAGGACAATTACAGGGAACTTTGATAACTATTAAAAAAAACAATGTCTTCTGTCTGCATTTTGTTGCCCCATATCGCCCTGTCCGAATTGCAAACTGGTGGAAATCATAAACAAAATGCAAAAGAATTCCTGATGAAACAAATGGAGCCATGCTATATGGCTAGATGCTTTGATTTCTGCGTTTCCACCCTCTTTCTTCATGATCTATCTGGTACGGCAGGCATCGATCTTCAAATAAAATAAAACGAGGAATCGAATCTAAGCAAATTACTTTATTAACTTCGTCCTAAAAAATCAGAATTTTAAAAAAAAAAAAAAAAAGCTCCAAGTACTTTGCGTAGAACATTACATTCAAGAGGTTGAACCCGCAAAAATCGCGCCTCTCTCTCTCTGCCATGGCGTCACACCATTGATCATGCTTGCCATCTTCAGTCCAAAAGCTTCACAAAAACCGACTCGCCACCGCAAAACCTGCTCAAAGCCTCAAACGACGGCCGGTCCCCCCGCCGGAACCCCGACCCAATGAGCCACCGTCGCAGCCCGAATCCACCCTTCAACCCGGCCGGCCGAGCCCGGCCCGGCCAGCCCCCGCCCGGCGGTGGCAACCAAGAACCCACGTACAACATCATCCCGGTCCACAACGTCCGCGCCGACCACCCCTCCCTCCGCTTCCCCGAGGTCCGTGCTGCCTGCGCTGCCCTGCGCTCCGTCGGCGACCTCCGCCGGCCGCCGGGTACCCCGTGGCGCCCTGAGTATGACCTCCTCGACTGGCTCCGCCTCTTCTTTGGCTTCCAGGAGGACAACGTCCGGAACCAGCGGGAGCACCTCGTCCTCCACCTGGCCAACCTCCAAATGCGGCTCGCCTCGCAGCCCGACAACATGGAGGCCCTGGAAGTGACCCTCGTCCGCCGCTTCCGCAAGAAGCTCCTCCGGAACTACACCCTCTGGTGCTCTTACTTGGGCAGGAAGTCGAACGTCTGGATCTCCGACCGCCGCGAGGCCGTCTCGTACCTACAGCGCGAGCTCCTCTATGTCTCGCTCTATCTCCTTGTGTGGGGCGAGTCGGCGAACCTGCGGTTCATGCCGGAGTGCATATGTTACATCTTCCACAACATGGCGATGGAAATGAACAAGATCTTGGAGGATTACATCGACCCCAACACCGGACAGCCCGTGTTGCCTTCGGTCTCCGGAGAGAATACCTTTCTAAAGCAAGTGGTGGAGCCTATCTACAAGACGATTCGGAAAGAGGTCAATGAGAGCAAGAATGGCACTGCGCCGCACAGTGCATGGAGGAACTATGATGATATCAATGAGTACTTCTGGTCTGGAAGGTGCTTCAAAAAGTTGGGATGGCCGATTGATCGTGGAAGTAGCTTCTTTGCGAGCGACGAGAGGAGATATCGAGTTGGCAAGACAGGGTTTGTGGAGAAGAGGACGTTTTGGAACTTGTTCCGGAGCTTCGATCGATTGTGGGTGATGTTGGTTCTGTTTCTGCAAGCTGCTATCATTGTGGCTTGGGACACCGATAAGAAGTATCCATGGGAGGCATTGAAGAGCAGGGATCTTCAAGTCAAGGTCTTGACTATTTTCATGACTTGGAGTGGGATGAGGTTCCTGCAGTCCCTGCTTGATGCCGGGATGCAGCACCGCTTGGTGTCGAGAGAAACGATGTTGTTAGGAGTGAGGATGGTGATGAAGACTGTCGTCGCAGGTGCTTGGGTAATTGCTTTTGGGGTGTTCTATGGACGGATTTGGTCAAAAAGAAATGCTGATAAGAGGTGGTCGCAAGAGGCGAACCGGAGATTGGTGAATTTTCTTGAGCTGGCCGGCGTCTTTGTTCTTCCGGAGCTGTTGGGATTGGCCCTGATGATCATTCCATGGATTCAAAATTTCCTAGAGGAAACAAACTGGAGGATCTTCCACCTGTTTACATGGTGGTTCCAGAGCCGCATCTTCGTGGGTCGGGGCCTTAGAGAAGGTGTGGTCGATAATGTGAAGTACTCTCTATTTTGGCTACTTGTAATAGCCACCAAATTTTTATTCAGCTACTTCCTTCAAATTAAGCCCATGATCCAACCCACGAAACAGCTCCTGGAACTGCGAAATGTGAAATACGAATGGCACCAGTTCTTCGGCAACAGCAACAGGTTCGCAGTTGGGCTGTTGTGGCTCCCCGTGGTGCTTATTTATCTTATGGATCTGCAGATTTGGTACTCGATCTATTCGTCCTTTGTTGGAGCAGCAGTTGGGTTGTTAGATCACTTGGGTGAGATCCGAAATCTCGAGCAGTTGAGATTGCGGTTCCAATTCTTTGCGAGCGCCGTTCAGTTTAATCTGATGCCTGAGGAGCAGCTTTTGCGGACGATAGGAAACAAGTTTGAGGATTTTCTTCACCGACTGAAGCTGAGGTATGGGCTTGGCAAGCCATACCAGAAGTTCGAACCTAACCAGATCGAAGCGCTGAGGTTCGCTTTGCTTTGGAATGAGATCATAACCATATTAAGGGAAGAGGATATAGTATCTGATCGGGAAGTTGAGCTCTTGGAGATACCGAGGAGTGCTTGGAGTGTAAGAGTTATTTCCTGGCCCTGTTTTCTCCTTTGCAATGAGCTGTTGATTGCTTTGGGACAGGCCAAGGAGCTAGCCGATGCTCCTGACAGGTGGCTCTGGCATAAGATCTGCAAGAACGAGTACAGGCGCTGTGCTGTGATCGAAGCATATGACAGTGTCAAGCACTTGCTGCTCGAAATTGTTAAAGTCAACTCAAAGGAGCACTCCATCCTCACTGTTTTGTTCCAAGAGATGGATCACTCCATCGAGGTTGAGAAATTTACTAAGCTTTTCAAGTTGTCCGTGTTGCCTAAGATTCACGACCAGCTATCAAAATTGGCTGAGGTATTGAAAGATTCAAAGAAAGATCTGGACAAAATTGTACACACTCTGCAGGCCCTTTATGAGATTGCTATTAGAGATTTTTTCATAGAGAGGCGGAACAATGAGCAGTTGAAGGAGGATGGCTTGGCTTCTGGCGGTGGATTACTTTTTGTGGATGCAGTTGGATTGCCCGACCCGAGTAATAAGAAGTTCTATAGGCAAGTTCGGCGGTTGCACACCATTCTTACCTCGAGGGACTCTATGCACAATGTTCCTTCAAATGTGGAGGCAAGACGGCGAATTTCCTTTTTCAGTAATTCGTTATTTATGAAAATGCCCCATGCACCCCAAGTGGAGAAAATGCTGGGTTTCAGTGTTCTGACTCCTTACTACAACGAAGAGGTAGTGTACAGCAAAGAACAGCTTCTCAAAAGGAACGAAGACGGAGTTTGCACTTTGTTCTATTTGAAGACTGTATATCCTGACGAGTGGAAGTATTTCATAGAAAGAATGCTCCGAGAAGGAAAGGTGAAGAAGGCCGATGAGGACGATGAAACAATGGCGAAGTTGAGAGATCTTAGGCTTTGGGCATCATACAGAGGCCAGACACTTGCTCGAACAGTCAGAGGAATGATGTATTACTATCGAGCGCTTAGGATGCTGGCTTTTCTTGATTCTGCATCGGAGGTGGAAATTCGGGAATTGGTAAAAAGACTGGACTTAGCGGGCCACAATGGTAGCGAGAACAGTTCTGGCGCAGAAGATTACCCTTCTTTCCAAAGTTTTAGTACTAGTATTAGTCCAGTCAATCTTTTGTCCGAAGACCATATAGCCGGTACTGCTGCGATGAAGTACATATACGTGGTTGCTTGCCAGATTTATGGGTCTCAAAAGGCAGACAAAGATAACCGTGCAGAGGAAATATTGAACCTGATGAAAAACAATGAAGCGCTCCGAGTTGCTTATGTGGATGAAGTCTCCACTGGGAGGGATGAAAAGGAATACTACTCTGTTTTGGTCAAGTACGATCGGCAACGCCAGAAGGAAGTAGAACTATACAGGGTCCAATTGCCTGGTCCCTTGAAGCTTGGAGAGGGAAAACCGGAAAATCAGAACCATGCGCTCATATTCACTCGTGGTGATGCTGTGCAGACTATTGATATGAACCAAGACAACTATTTCGAGGAGGCACTCAAGATGCGGAATCTGCTGGAAGAATTCAAGACTTACTATGGCATTCGGAAGCCTACCATCTTGGGGGTTAGAGAACACATCTTCACTGGTTCAGTTTCATCGCTTGCTTGGTTCATGTCAGCTCAAGAGACGAGTTTTGTCACGCTGGGGCAACGGGTCTTAGCAAATCCTTTAAAAGTTCGAATGCATTACGGCCATCCAGATGTCTTCGACAGGTTTTGGTTCCTAAGCAGGGGCGGTATCAGTAAAGCATCCAGAGTGATCAACATCAGTGAAGATATCTTTGCTGGATTTAATTGCACGCTGAGGGGAGGCAATGTCACACACCATGAGTACATACAAGTGGGTAAGGGAAGGGATGTTGGATTGAATCAGATATCGATGTTTGAGGCCAAGGTTTCTGGTGGCAATGGTGAACAGGTCCTTAGTAGAGATGTCTATAGGTTGGGGCATCGGCTTGACTTCTTCCGGATGCTATCCTTCTTTTACACCACCGTCGGATTCTTCTTTAACACAATGATGGTCATCTTGACAGTCTATGCATTTTTATGGGGCCGGCTCTATCTTTGCCTAAGTGGGCTTGAAGGTGCCGCTGCAAGCAACAGCAATAACAATAAAGCACTTGGTGCAATTCTAAATCAGCAATTTATCATCCAACTCGGTCTATTCACTGCACTCCCTATGATAGTCGAAAATTCCCTTGAGCATGGATTTCTTCAAGCCATATGGGATTTCTTGACCATGCAGCTCCAGTTATCATCTGTTTTCTACACGTTTTCTATGGGAACCCGTGCCCACTACTTTGGCCGGACTGTTCTTCACGGCGGTGCGAAATATCGTCCCACAGGACGTGGATTTGTTGTGGAGCACAAAAGTTTCGCAGAGAACTACAGGCTCTATGCACGTAGTCACTTTGTGAAGGCAATTGAACTCGGCCTAATACTCACAGTTTATGCATTACAAAGCACTATCGCGAAAAACACCTTCACTTACATAGCCCTGACCATCTCAAGTTGGTTCCTTGTTGTTTCATGGGTTATGGCTCCTTTTTTGTTCAACCCTCTGGGTTTCGATTGGTTGAAGACCGTGTATGACTTCGATGATTTCATGAACTGGATATGGTTCCGCGGTGGTGTGTTTACTAAAGCTGAAGAGAGTTGGGAAGTCTGGTGGAATGAGGAGCAAGATCATCTAAGAACAACAGGTCTTTGGGGAAAACTAGTAGAGGTAATCTTGGATCTCCGCTTCTTTTTTTTCCAGTATGGGGTTGTATACCAACTCGGAATCTCAGCTGGAAGTAAAAGTATTGCAGTTTACTTGCTCTCTTGGATTTGCATTTTCGTAGCTTTTGGGGTCCAAGTGCTTATATCACATGCGAGGAACAAATACGCGGCAAGAGAACACATCTATTATCGACTTGTGCAGTTCCTCGTAATTACACTAGGAATACTTGTGTTAGTTGCTTTGCTGAAGTTTACGCAGTTCAAGTTAGTTGACATTTTTACCAGTTTGTTGGCATTTCTCCCCACTGGATGGGGCCTCATATTGCTAGCACAAGTTCTTCGACCAATTCTGCAGCGTACTAGGATCTGGGACAGTGTTGTTTCCGTGGCTCGACTGTATGACATAATGTTTGGAGTAATTGTCATGGCTCCAGTAGCTGTGTTGTCATGGATGCCTGGGTCTATGCAGACACAGATTCTATTTAACCAAGCATTTAGTCGAGGACTCCGGATTTCACAGATTGTCACTGCAAAACAATCGAAGGTTCACTTATGATTTTGAGGAGATTTTGTTGCCAGACAATTCAGAAAGACTGATTAGGCTTGCTTAATAGTCTGTTCCCTTGTTTCTCTTGTTTATTAATAGAAATCCATTTATCTGTACTGTAGCATGTATGAGATGTGGCTCTGTTGATAACCCTTTGACATGATGATGGTGCACACATTTCCTTTTTGCCCTTCTTGTTTTTAATTTCTCCCAACTGTCCCTGGCTTCTTGCTGTCCTAGGATGAACTCACTTTTTAGAGTAAAACTTTTTAAGCACCTAAGGTCAAACAAGGTGGGCAAGTGAAGCTTTTTAAGTCCTCTTTTCTTAAATGGGTAGTGAGTTCTGGAATGGTAAAACTGCTGGAATGAAAGATTCGAAACTCAAACACGAGCACAGAGATTTTCAGAGCATTGATTAAGCTAGGCCCTTGAACTAGTTGAGTTGGGGTAAAGTAGCTTCTGATTAGAGAATATATGCAGTTTCTGCTGTTCTCAAGTGTTTCCCTTAGCTTAGACTTTTAAAGAACATGAACTACTGAGGGCTTTCCTGCTATGTAAGTTCCGGATGGAATATAATCCTTGCACGAACTTTGATTTTGTCGATGAGCGACCGATTCCTTTTCCGTACCACATCTTCTACATCCATGGAATGCGCCATCCCATTCCCTTCCTTTCACGGGGTTCGCTGTAGAAATGGTTTACACCTTGTTAGAAACGCTGAACATGACAGCAAGTAAAAGATCAATAAAATAACGCCATCTTCAGTGTTTTACTTGTGACGTCAATGAAGTGGGAAAAAGATACTATAAGTGCTATAATTTTTTTATTACATTGCTTTAGTGTGCAGGCTTAAATCACTTGAGTGTCACTTTTTTTCAGACGGTAGCTTCATATCATCGTCAGTTTGGGACGTTAGAAATTCAACGTGATCATATTTTATAAACTTTTCTAGCCGACATGGCTTGTCGGCACTCCAAGTCAGCATTAATAGCCTTAGATGATGTCATTAAACATTTTTTTTTCCAAATATAAATCCTAATTTGGACAAATCAAGCAATTGCTCCATTCGTCAAACCCTAATTCAAACAAATTAAGTAATTTTCCCAAATTCTTCAAAACCCCCAAAATTCTTCAAGCCCTAATTTGAAAGGCAATTTGGCCGGAATATAGAGAGCACAATTTAGCCAACACACGGCCATCCTTGGTGTTGTCGAGCATGAAGCAGGCCCACTCCGACAACGCTCGTCCGGGGACATGAACCAATGGCAAAAATTGAGCTCATGAGGACACCAATTGGGGGCCATGAGGCCAAAAACCTAAGAGGCGAAGTCCAAGTTGTTGGAGTCAAGGACGGTGTCAATCCAGCCATGGTAGGGAGAGGAAGTGGGATTATCGCCGAAGTCGAAAAGCTTGCGGATAAGAGAAGGAAAGGAGAGGGACAAGAAGCGATAGAGAGATTTGTCTATTTTGAGAGAGAGAGAGAGATTCAATTTAAAGAGGATACGACGCGGTTTAAGTATAGAAATATCACGTCATAATCCACGTTGGACTAATTTTTATTTATTTATTATTTTTAAAGAACCAAGTGTGAATTAACATTTAATTGTAAAAATGTAAAACTTCTCATTGGAATTCATTGTCGGGAGTATTTAGGTGATCGTATTTTTGCAATTTGGCTCTTAAGTGATATGATGAAAAGTTTTAGCACCAAAACAAGTGTCATATGAAAGTCATGGCGTTATTAATGTACTTTTCTCCAAAGAAGTTTCTTGAAAACACTCTCCAAGGTTAAAATCTAAAGGAATTGAACAATAAACTGACAACAGACAAATGTTACATATAGTGACTTGCTGTAATATCACTAAACTAGAAATATCCATGCCTCTGTTGGTGTCTGAGTCTCTACATATGCAGAGATGATCTCCACATTAACTGAATTCATTTGCTATTACACGCGGAATTTATAAAATACTTGAACCAAACCAAGAAGAGCAAGAAACATACACGAATGAAACAAAGCAAAGTGAAAACTGATGTTGGCTGGCAGTATCACCTACAAGGAGGGTAAGTAGGCGATTGCAAGAAAACTCAACAAAATATTATAGAATTAAACTACAAGCTAAACCAAGTGAGACATAGTATAGATATATGCACAAACTAGTTATATCAAACAATGTAACGTGGTGCTTCTATCGGGCAATAAGTAAATATGAGTAGGGAGATAGAGAATAATGCACTTAGAGCTTATAGTGGTTTGGCTTGGTGTAAGCTTATATCCACATTAACGACATGCTGGTTAGAATCCATGAAAAATCTTCGTGAAGTTATAGTAGTAAGTAGTAAATGATGTTTATATTCAAACATTTCTCCATGAAACCAGTGTTGCTTATATCCAAGTTAATAGATCTCACTATCTTACACCCAAGCACAAGCTCTCACACTGCCAACACATCTCAATAAATTACAATATGAGGCTCTTAAACGGTAATGTAAAGAATGTAAAAGCTCTATCAAAATTTGGAATTATGAACTCTCCATCTCTTATTCTTTTTTGACGTCTTGATTTCCTTTCATACTCCTCGCCATCCAAACTTCTCGTTGGACAATCTTGAAGAGGATCAATCTCCAAACTAGTCATTGGACAATTATTGAGAAGATCAATTAGCAGTTGAAGTTGATTAATTAAAATTCCCGTAGATTTGGTTGTCCATCCAATCAAATCTTGGTTCCAAAAAATGGAGCGCTTTAGCTATGAAAAATATCTTGCCCTCGGGATGATTGTTAATCAACACAAAGACATCTCAGGTGATTTAATATTTCACATAGATAATCTTTGTTAAGCAATATATTCTAAATTAGGAATTCATATTAGATTACAAGATATCAAGAAATGAAATAAAATATCTTAAGACAATAATCTTGAAGTTTGTGATAAGATTGTTGTCATTAGGGATGTCAAAAAGCGAACCGAAAAATTCGATTTTTTTTTTCAATTCGGTTCTCATTAAAAATTGAAACATTTTTAACTGGTTCGATTAACCAAACAAAATCGATAAAATCTAAAAAATTTTCCTTTTTTATTTTTTTGAAAATTGTTTCTTTTTCTTTTTCTTCTTATTCATTGGACGGCTGTCAGCCACAGTGGCGGTCGACGATCGGCCAAAGGTGAGCTCGAGCCTCACCACAAGCCGATGAGGTCGAGCTCGCTTGACGCTAGCAAGCTCGAGCCCCACCGAGATCCAACCACCTAAGCGGGGCTCGAGCCTTGTCAAAGGTCACCAAATGTTGGCGAGGCTCTGGCGACCTCCGGTAAGGTTCGAGTCTCACCCAGCTCGGCCTCACCAAATTAGGCAAGGCTCAACCTCGCCAGAAGCCGGAGAGCTCAAGCCTTGCTAGGCTGTGGTGAGGCTCGAGCTTGCCTTTGGCCGGTCGCCAACAACCATCGTGGTCGGCAACCGGCCAATGAAGAAGAAGAAGAAAGAAAAAGAAAAAGAATAAAAAATAATTAAAAAGTCATTTTTTTAAACAAAAAGATCTATAGAAATGGGTGTATGTAGGAAAAAAACAAATACAAAAGTACAAATTGAAAAATCGAACTGGGATTTCGGTTTGGATCGGATTTGGTTCGGTTCAATAAATTTCCTTATTGGATTAGTTTGGTTCGGTTTTCCAAAAAAATCGAATCGAATCAAACCATTTACATCCCTAATTGTTAGAGGTAGTTTGAGTGTTTTGCTTATATTGATAGTTTTGGTTACATCTAGCTTTTAGTTTTATGATGATATCAAACTTTCACCTGACTTCTGCTTATATGTGGCTTTCATTGCAATTACTAATATCCACTCACCGTGTCGTTGATATCCGCACAGTACCTTATTAATATTCATGCAATACGCTATTTATATTCAGCTTCCACAATATTATGCTAATATCCATCTTATGTAGACCTTTGGTTATATCAATCCTTATACGAATATTCAACTCCACTCTAACTTCTATTTTTTGGTCCTTCCAAGTATATTAGCACTTGTGGCTCTACCTCACTATTCACCTATCCATGGTATCTTCAAGCTTCACCAAACTTTCCATTCTAGGCTTGTTCACCTTCTACTCAAGTAATTGAAGCTTATAGACAACTCTACATCCAATTCCTTGTTCATCATTGATATTATGGTGTACTCCTCATCTTTAGACAATCTTGTTAGGAGATCATTTCATAACAACCTATGCTTTTTTCACTTAATTACTAGGGGTGATCGGTTTCAAGGGGACAGTTTCAACCCTTAAATTGTAAATCACCCACTAAGGATCAGTTCCATAAAATGGAAATTAGGACCTACTCTAGAGAATTGGACTACTAGTCTAGTCCAGTTTTGGATGGATCCATGCAACTATTCTAAAATATTCCAAGAAACTCCTATTAAATTTAGGAAATTGTAAAATCCAATACCATCTCAACAGAAAAAAATACTAAAAAAAAAAAACAGAAAAAAATGCAGCACAACAAAGGCATCCGCACATTAACACTAGAGAGTAAAAAATGTCAAAGAATAACGAGCGGTAAACAACGAAGGAACCATCTCCTCAGAGGAAAGAGAGGAGGAAAGCAACACCTCAAAAAGCAATCGGGAAGGAGTAACAGCAACCCACGGCTTACGGGGGAGTGACATGATTAGGGCCCAGGGGGGCCATAAAAAACGAAACATTACAGCTTTTAAGAGCCTGGGCCGAACGGCAATCGCGAGACGAAGGCCCAAATCCCGAGGCCCAGGCCCAGGCCAGAAACAAAAGCCCGAGCTCAAGCCCGCGATCTGGAAATCCACTGGCGCCAACATCTTCCCTTCGTCACTTCCCGCCAGATGAACAACACCAAACTACATGCCAAGATCGCCACGGTGATCTATCTAGGGCCGGGCAAGTTACACGGCAGCAGCCTCCCCCAGCCGTGCTTCCACGAGGACGACGCTGGCAGGGCGAGCCCGCTGGTCCCTGTCCTCCCCGGTCGACCGGTGGCCTCAACTTCCAGCGCCTCCACCTCCAGGGCAGCGTCAAGAAGCTTCTATCCGAGGGCAAGATCTCAAAGCCTCGAAACTCCAGATTGATTCTAGGAGTTGACTTTTGGACAATACAAGTGGAATGGAATCTTGAACACGTGTTTTTGGCCTCCGTACAAGACTCTCTCTTCATTCCATGGATTCAAAATTTCCTATAGGAAACAAACTGGAGGATCTTCCACCTGTTTACATGGTGGTTCCAGAGCCGCATCTTCGTGGGTCGGGGCCTTAGAGAAGGTGTGGTCGATAATGTGAAGTACTCTCTATTTTGGCTACTTGTAATAGCCACCAAATTTTTATTCAGCTACTTCCTTCAAATTAAGCCCATGATCCAACCCACGAAACAGCTCCTGGAACTGCGAAATGTGAAATACGAATGGCACCAGTTCTTCGGCAACAGCAACAGGTTCGCAGTTGGGCTGTTGTGGCTCCCCGTGGTGCTTATTTATCTTATGGATCTGCAGATTTGGTACTCGATCTATTCGTCCTTTGTTGGAGCAGCAGTTGGGTTGTTAGATCACTTGGGTGAGATCCGAAATCTCGAGCAGTTGAGATTGCGGTTCCCGTTCTTTGCGAGCGCTGTTCAGTTTAATCTGATGCCTGAGGAGAAGCTTTTGCAAGGAAACGAGTTCGAGGATTTTCTTCACCGGCTTCTTCACCGGCTGAAGTTGAGGTATGGGCTTGGCAAGCCGTACCAGAAATTCGAATCTAATCAGATCGAAGCGCTGAGGTTCGCTTTGCTTTGGAATGAGATCATAACCATATATAGGGAAGAAGATATAATATCTGACCAGGAAGTTGAGCTCTTGGAGCTACCAAGGAGTAATTGGAGTGTTAGAGTTATTTCCTGGCCCTGTTTTCTTCTTTGCAATGAGCTGTTGCTTGCTTTGGGACAGGCCATGGAGCTAGTGGATGCTCCTGACTGGTTGCTCTGGTATAAGATCTGCAAGATTGAGTACAGGCGCTGTGCTGTGATCGAAGCATACGACAGTGTCAAGCACTTGCTGCTCAAAATTGTTGAAGTCAACTTGAAGGAGCATTCCATCCTCACTGCTTCGTTCCAATATATCGATCACTCCATTGAGGTTGAGAAATTTACGAAGCTTTTCAAGTTGTCTGTGTTGCCTAAGATTCATGACAAGTTATCTAGGTTGGTGTAGCTATTGAAAGATTCGGAGAAAGATCTGGACAAAATTGTGTACACTCTGCAGGCCCTCTATGAGATTGCTATTAAAGATTTTTTCACTGAGAGGCAGAACGATGAGCAGCTGGAGGAGGATGGCTTGGCTTCTGGCAATGGATTGCTTTTCGTGGATGCAGTTGCATTGCCCGACCCAAGTTATAAGAAGTTCTATAGGCAAGTTCGGGGCTTGCACACCATTCTCACTTCGAGGGACTCTATGCACAACGTTCCTTCAAATGTTGAGGCGAGACGGAGAATTTCCTTTTTCAGTAATTCGCTATTTATGAAAATTCCCCGTGCAGCCCAAGTGGAGAAAATGTTGGGTTTCAGCGTTCTGACTCCTTACTACAACGAAGTGGTAGTGTACAGCAAAGAACAGCTTCTCAAAAAGAACGAAGACGGAGTTTGCATTTTGTTTTATTTGAAGACTATATCCTGACGAGTGGAAGTATTTTATAGAGAGAATGCTCAGAGAAGGAAAGGTGGAGAAGGCCGATGGGGACGATGAAACAATGGTCAAGTTGAGAGATCTTAGGCTTTGGGCGTCATACAGAGGCCAGACACTTGCTCGAACAGTCAGAGGGATGTATTACTATCGAGCACTTAAGATGTTGGCCTTTCTTGATGCTGCATCGGAGGTGGAAATTCGGGAATTGGTAAAAAACCTGGACTCAGAGGAGCACGATGGCAGCAGGAACAGTTCTAGCGCAGAAGTGTACCCTTCTTTCCAAAGTTTTAGTCCTAGTATTAGTCCAGTCAATCTTTTGTCCGAAGACCATATATCCAGCACCGCTGTGATGAAATACACATACGTAGTCGCTTGCCAGATTTATGGGTCTCAAAAGGCAAACAAAGATAACCGTGCAGAGGAAATATTGAACCTGATGAAAGACAATGAAGCGCTCCGTGTAGCTTATGTGGATGAAGTCGCCATTGGAAGGGATGAAGAGGAATATTACTCTGTTCTGGTCAAGTACGATCGGCAACGCCAGAAGGAAGTAGAACTGTATAGGGTCCAATTGCTTGGTCCCTTGAAGCTTGGAGAGGGAAAACCGGAAAATCAGAACCATGCGCTCATTTTCACGCGTGGTGATGCTGTCCAAACTATCGATATGAACCAAGACAACTACTTGGAGGAGGCACTCAAGATGCAGAATCTGCTGGAAGAATTCATTACGGCCATCCAGATGTTTTCGACAGGTTTTGGTTCCTAAGCAGGGGCGGTATTAGCAAAGCATCCAGGGTGATCAACATCAGTGAGGATATTTTTGCTGGATTTATTGCACGTTGAGGGGAGGCAATGTCACACACCATGAGTACATACAAGTGGGTAAGGGAAGGGACGTTGGATTGAATCAGATATCGATGTTTGAAGCCAAGGTTGCTGGTGGCAGTGGTGAACAGGTCCTTAGCAGA
The DNA here is from genome assembly GCF_016545825.1 of Eucalyptus grandis. Lineage (NCBI taxonomy): Eukaryota > Viridiplantae > Streptophyta > Magnoliopsida > Myrtales > Myrtaceae > Eucalyptus > Eucalyptus grandis. The sequence goes on from NC_052612.1 coordinate 36,855,843, forward strand.
GATGTCCATCGGTTGGGGCATCGGCTTGACTTCTTCCGGATGCTATCCTTCTTTTATACCACTGTCGGATTCTTCTTTAACACAATGGTGGTCGTCTTGACAGTCTGCATTTTTATGGGGCCGGCTCTATTTTTGCCTAAGTGGGCTTGAAGGTGCCGTTGCAAGCAGCAGCAGTGACAATAAAGCACTCGTTACACCAACTCGGTCTATTCACCGCACTCCCTATGATAATCGAGAATTCCCTTGAGCATGGATTTCTTGGAGCTATATGGGATTTCTGGACCGTGCAGCTCCAGTCGTCATCTGTTTTCTACACTTTTTCTATGGGAACTCGTGCCCACTACTTTGGCCGGACCATTCTTCATGGCGGTGCGAAATATCTTCCCACAGGACGTGGATTTGTCGTGGAGCACAAACGTTTCGTAGAGAACTACAGGCTCTATGCGCGTAGTCACTTTGTGAAGGCAATTGCACTTGGGCTAATACTCACAGTTTATGCATCACACAGCCCTACTGCGAAAAACGCCTTCACTTACATAGCCCTGACCATCTCAAGTTGGTTCCTTGTTGTTTCGTGGGTCATGTCTCCTTTTTCTGTTCAACCCTTTTGGTTTTGATTGGTTGAAGACGGTGCATGACTTTGACAATTTCATGAACTGGATATGGTTCCGCGGTGGAGCGTTTACTAAAGCTGAAGAGAGTTGGGAAGTCTGGTGGTATGAAGAGCAAGATCATCTAAGAACAACAGGTATTTGGGGAAAACTAGCAGAGGTAATCTTGGATCTCCGCTTCTTCTTTTTCCAGTATGGGGTTGTATACCAACTCGGAATCACAGCTGGAAGTAGAAGTATTGCCGTTTACTTTCTCTCCTGGATTTGCATTTTCGTAGCTTTTGGGGTCCATGTGCTTATATCACATGCCAGGGACAAGTACGCGGCAAGAGAACACATCTATTATTGACTTGTGCAGTTTATCGTCGTTACACTAGGAACACTTGTGTTGGTCGCATTGCTGAAGTTTACACAGTTTAAATTTATTGACATTTTTACCAGTTTGTTGGCATTTCTCCCACTGGATGGGGCCTCATATTGATAGCGCAGGTTCTTCGACCAATTCTGCAGCATACTAGGATCTGGGATAGTATTGTTTCTGTAGCTCGACTGTATGACATAACGTTTGGAGTAATTGTCATGGCTCCTGTAGCTGTGTTATCTTGGATGCCCGGGTCTATGCAGACACAGATCTTATTTAACCAAGCGTTTAGTCGAGGGCTCCGAATTTCTCAGATTGTCACCGCGAACAAACTGAAAGTTCACTTATGATTTCGAGGAGATTTTTTTGCCAGACATTTCAGAAAGACTGATTTGGCTTGCCTAATGATTTCTTCCAGTGTTTCTCTTGTTTAGTATGTGATTCATAAGGGATCCATTTATCTGTAGCCTGTGAGGAAAGGAGACGTAACTCTGTTGATAATGATGATCCACTGATTTCTTTTCGGTCCTTCCTGCTTTTAATTCCTTTTGACTGTCACTGGCTTGCCGGTGTCCTAGGATGAACTTTCACTTTTGGACTCGGTGCTCGAACTCTGGCTATAACTTATCAAGAAGAAATACTTTCCAAGCACCTAAGGCCAAACCAGGTGGGCAAGCAAAGCTTATTTAGTTTTTTTTTTTCCTTTTATTTTTATATGATGCCCATTGAAGTTTCTAGTTCTGGAATTGTAAATCCGCTGGAATGAGGGATTGGTAACTCAAACACGAGCTCGGAGATATTCTGATTATTGAATGAGCTAAGTCCTTGAACTAGTTGGGTTTTCGGTGGGTTGGGGTAAAGTGGCTTCTTGTTTGAGAATGTATGCTGTTTTCTGCTATTCTCAAGTTTTTCTGTTAGCTCAAACTTCTAAAAACATGAACCAGTGAAGGGTTTTCCTGCTATTTAAGAGTGAATTAATCCTAGCACAAACTTTGATATTGTCCACGACCAAGTGATTCCTTTTCCGTACCACATTCACTACATCCTTGGAATACGCGACACCATTTCCTCAGTTCTCTCTAGAAATGGTTCACACATTCTGTTAGCCAGTCAGCCACTTTCCTCTTGGTTGAAACACTGAACATCTTCCCCGCAAGGGGATGATAGCAAGTGAAAGATCAATAAAATAATTGCATCTTTGGCGTTGCCTTTAGCCGGTTCTTGACATCAATGGAATTGCTTGAGATAACGCTGGAGAGGTTGAAATCCACACGAACTGGACATATAAGTAGAGTTCGTAATTGGATCGCACATTAAACTAACAACAGCCAGAGGTTGCATAAAGAGAATTTGCTCTCGTATCGTTAAAGTAGAAATATCCGCGCCCTTGTTGGTATCTGAATCTCTGCATATGCTGCGTGGACCTGCACATCGACTGAATTCCTTTGCCATCACACGCAATAAGCTGTCGGAATTCAGACAATACCTGGAATGGAAAGCAAGGTGAAAACGTGAATGAAGAGGTTGAAAAAACAAAACTTTACATCTCAGGAAAAAAAAAAAAGCTCAGGCCCAAGCCCAAGCCCAAGACCAAGACCAAGCCCGCGATCTTGTAATCCATTTGGCGCCAACTCTTCCCGCCCTCGCTTCCCGCCAGGCGACCCCCGCGGCGGCCCCTCCTCCTCCTCTATAAACGAAACGCTCCGCCGCGCATCTCGTCATTTCTCGCAGCCACCGCCGCAGATCTCTCTCTCTCTCTCTCTCTCTCTCTACATACCAAGATCGCCATGGTGGTCCCTCTAGGCCCCGGCAAGTTCTACGGCAGCAGCCTCCCGCGGCCGCGCTTCCACAAGGACGGCGCCGACCGGGTCTGCCCGCCCGTCCCCGTCCTCGACCCGCTCCTCTCCTGGGCCAACGAGGCTCACTGGTCGATGGGCGGCCTCAGCTTCCAGCGCCTCCGCCTCCAGGGCCGCATCGAGGGCAGCATCCAGAAGCTCCGCGCCGAGCGGGAGAGGTCGGTCCGGGCCATGGCCAAGATCTCCAAGGCCAAATCCAAGGCTTCAGATCTCAAACCCTCGAAACCCCCGGTCGACGACGGCGGCAGGAAGAGGGCCGGTTCCGTCTCCCCGCCTCCGGCGCCTGTGGCGGCGAAGAGGAGGAGGTACGTGGCTTTGGTCGACGACAGCGAGGAAGAAGACGAGGAAGACGAGGCGGAGCGGAAGGGGGAGGAGAGCGAAGTTCGCGAGGAGAAGAAGAGGCCCGCGAGGAAGCTCTACGAGGAGTTCGATCGGGTGGCCAAGGAGAGCGAGAAGGCTAAGGGTAAGGGTTCCGATGCCGCTTCGCCGAGGACGCCGAGGACGCGGGCGAAGAGAGGCGGAGGCGGCATCGGTGATGAGGTGATGAGGGTGGTTGAGGACGTGAACAGAGAGGTCGTGGAGGAGGGCATTGGCAAGAAGAAAAAGATGCAGAAGAAGAGCGGCGGCGAGGGCGTGAAGAGGGTTTCTCCGAGATCGGCGAAGGGCGTGGAGACTAGTCCCGGCGGCGCGACTGCGATCAGAACTTCTCCGAGATTGGCCAAACGTGGATAGATTATGTGAATTTGTGCTCGTGTGATTTGATCTGTCTTTGCTGATGTTTGAGCCCGGTGTAATAGGATTTCTCTTATGTTTCTTGTTTTTCCCCTATTTTGGGTTTCTTAGTTTCTTGTTTTCATTTTTTTTTCCCCGTTTTAGGTTTTTAAGCAGCTTGATGACTAACCCATCTAAATAAAAGACTGTGGAAACAAGTTTCTTTGTGGATGCTGATCTGTAGTCTTACCTACTCTGCATTTAAGTTATGTGCTTAACCGGGTTTCTTCTTCAACTGATAATTCTAAATCATCAGTGAAGGATTACTGCGATGTGATTACGGCCGGCGAAAGGGATGTAGTTTCTACTGCAGAAATGATGAACTTGAATCCCCCACCTTAAACCTCGTCTGATTTAGAATCTGAGCAAGTGTCGCAACGCCCTCGTTTCGGCTCAGATCTATACCCTCGAGCTTATGTTCTGATGGGGACCCATAACTGCCAAGATGTTTTGCAGTTGGGGGTTTTGCAAGGGATCCTCAGATTATAACAAAGTATGAAAAGTTCTTTGCTTTTGCGACAAAATTTCTAAAACAGAAGTTGATTTTTTAAAGTTAAAATTTTAACTTCTGATTTCTTTTTTGGAATAAAAATTTGTTCCAAATCAAATTGCGTTACCAATCGGATTTTTATTTCAAACTTGTTTCGGGGAACAGAGAGATATAGAAATTTTATCGCGCCTGCGCCTTTAGTCTCTACCCTTAGGATACAGCATCGGCCACAACTCAGGATGATGCTGATCCACTTTGCCTATGAATTAGTCTAGCAGTTGGCAAAACATGCCTGAAGTTTCAGAACAATAGTTCAAGCCAGCTATTATCATTACCTTTGCACAAAACATATGAATTCAAACCTATCCCCGGAAAGGGTAGTCTCTTTATGCCAGACTTTGCTTCTTGGGTTGGGCGCCGGTTCTGTCATTCATGAACAGCTCAACATACCTACATTCTCTACCAGATCCTGTAGCTGATTGTGCTGTTTATATTCATATAGTTCACTTACTGTGAACCCCATAGCAAACAAGGAGAGCATGGAGCAATGCATCGACTTCACATTCTATAGGGACCCAAACCCATGTCATTCCCACTAGATGGATTTTGCTATGCTATTATGTTGTCTTCATTTGTCCTGCAGGCACAGTTCTCTCAAGCTTCCCTTCAGTTGGTTTAATCCACGAAGAGCAGCCAATCTGCATGAATGTTCTGTGATCAGTTGATATGTAGATGATCTTTGCCATGGAACAATCCCGAAATCGTCGTTGTATTCTTCCATCCCTCCGACAAAGAACTGCCACACAAAAGAACCTGCCCCTGCCCCGTTCTTCCTGGCAGATGCATAGATTTCGTCGAAGATTGTCTTGAAAAACCGATCCCGCTGAGATGGATGGAAGTTTGGGTTCTGGTTTGAGTATCCAAATTCAGTGAACATGACTGGCTTTTTCAGTTCCCTGTCGCCATCATCAATGTGGGAACGCACCCATTTTGAGACGAACTTTACTGACTCCTCGAATTCTATCTCATGAAACCTACCAAAAAGAGATGAAACCACATAACTTGCCACTTAATTTTCCATTTGAATGAAGATACAACTGTTCATTATTGAATTGATTCTGATGGAATTTGTACCAGTGGTCAGGGTAGATATGAGCTGAAGCGAAATCAATATTCGGGAGATTGGAATTATGAACAAAATCTGACCCGTAAAGGGCTGCCCAGTCTGCTGGGTTCACAGTTAAACTTTTGGGGTTTTTAGGACCATAAAATCCTTCAAGGCCTACGGTCAGTAGATGCTTCTTGTCAATTGATCTTACAAATGTTGACATTTCCTCTAACCAGTCCTGCAATTAAGATCATTAAATAAATGGATATCCTCCTAACAACCAGTAATTCAAGGAGTTTACAACAATACAGATCGCCCCAATGAAGCTATATAAGAAAAGAAAACCAAATGTTTGTATAGTTAGAAGATCCCAACCTCGAGCAATCATTTTGTCAACCTAAACTGGTCAGCTAAACCAAAACAAGCGTATATCCATAGTTCAAACATTTCTTTTAGTTGTTTAAGGTTATCATTAAATGTTATAGAGTATTAACAATATGGATTCAACTTGAAGCTTTTTTTTTTCCATCCAAAAATTCTAGAGGTTGGCAAATACAAGTAAAACAGATGCACCGCCAGCATCCCTTCAACATCTGCATAGTTCCAGCAAAACAGTGCACAACACCGTGATCCAGAAACACATACGTTGTAGCATTCGCACCAATGATGAATTTTGCACAAGTCCAATTACCATTATGCTGTTTATTGAATAAAACAAAGTACAATACTGTGATTAAGAACCTCTCATTTTGAAGTAGCATTCACCCCAATGAGAAATTTGCACCAGTCTAATTACCATTGCGCTGTCAATTGAAAAAGTGACGCTAGATGGTAGCAAAGAAAGGGCTTTTAAAGTGGGAGCCTTACCTGAAGGGTGTCCCCTGCAGGATCTGTCATACAACGGGGTTCGTTCATCAACTCCCATCCAAATATGGTTGGATCATCTCTATATTCGATGCCGGTAATGGTATTCTTCCTGGTTAACACAGCCTACAGAAAATAGAGACCTTCACTTTTGCTCCATAATTGCAAAACTACTATGCATGCAGTATCAAGGGCAGGGAAAAAGGGTTGTATCTAAAGCAACAGAAAGATGAGCCTGTCTTAATAGTAAATTAAGCACTGCAGACACACACCAAGCAAAAAACGTGGTGCTTAGTTTTTTTTTTTTCCTTTTTTTTGGGTGTGGATGGTGCTTAGTTTATTCAATCATACTAGCTACGATTTCTAGAAGCATTTATTGCTTAGAATAACCGTTCTCTATGTAAAACTCAACATCCACTAGCTTGACTTCAGTAAGAAAGGAATCAGAAAAGCCATATTCCTATTTATGTGTAAAATCCTGAAGTACTTTTTACTCTGACAAGTGGACTCTTCTATGCTGTCAGGGCAATTCCATAGATATCTTGCTTTTTCTCTGAAAAAAAAAATGCCATGGGATAGGAAAAACAGAACATCTTGATTATTCAGATAGAGGCAATCAAAGCATTCTTGTCAGATGAAGCAGAAATTACCAGCAAGTAACTACCTTGACATAATTTTTGTAGTACTGACGAATAGAAGGATCATAGAAAAAGGAATCATTGGACGAGCTCAATCCAATGCCTTCTTCCCACGCCCACTTGACATATTGAGTCTTTCCGCCAAATGCTTGCAAGTTATTAACTAAACTGAGAAGCAACCTGATTCCATGTTGATTTGCTTCTGCAATTACAAGATCCAAAGCCTGCCGCACAATGCCAACATTAAATCAGAAATCAATGGCAAGTACTAAAAACAGAATATAGCTGGACGGCTGCAATTAAAAAAATCTGAGAACCGAATCTTTCATGGAGTTAATTTAAAATTTATCTTTGCTATGCTGACCATTTTTGTATCAGCAATTTAGTAGTCATCGCACTGTTAAAGAGGTAGCTGTTTCCACCCATGAATAGAATTTTTCACCTTCAGGATATCTTAATTTAGATTGTTCCTCCAATGCATGTAGCATTCCACTAGAGATGATGTTATATGAAGTGACTCAAGCTGCAAAAAGCATACCACTGCAAATAATAATGGAAGTCTGCGATTTTAGTGCTGAAAACACGGCAATGGGTTTTGCCTCACTCAAGAAGATATTAAAGGGAAAGAAAACTACATAGAATTGGAATAGATATAGTAATTAATTTGGACTGTGCTTCTCTAAATAAAGACGATAACTCTCCAGAATTACTTTACTACTCTTCATGAGGGGAAAAGAATCACTTGAACAAGAGAATGCATTGGGTGCCATGGCTCATATTGGTGGATTTGCTTTATTCAAAAAGTCAATTTTAGATGTTAAGCAATCTCCATCGGTCCTCCAGTATGACCTCATGGATTACCTTCTCAGTCCTTAAGCTGCTAATCTTCTTCTTTCCCCTCGTTTGGGTAGCAAGCACCTTGACTGACATTTAATCTAGTTCACTCCAAACCATTTCACTTTATTTCTAAGACCTACTTACATAGAGTGCCATCAAAACTTAAAGCCTAAACATAACTGAAGAAGATCGCAGCAGCAAATAAAAAGGAATCCTGGATCTCACTGACATGTTAGCATTACAGATATTATAATGACTTGACGAATAGAATAATGGATAAGGAATTAAGAATAACCATGATTGTTTAATCAACGGATGCCAATCGGCACAATTTAAGAAATATTCTTACCTGAAACACTCCCTCATCAAACTGACCAGGGGCAATCTGGAGAGCATGATAAGTGTTATCATTGAAGGCCCAGGTCCTGCAAACCGTGAGACCCATCCGCGCACCAGCTTGCAGCACCGTCCTAACCCTAGGCCTGCTGTATTCGTCAACCGCCTGATCCATCAACCAGTAAGAATTCCACCCGTTCACGTAGAAAACTTTACCATCGACCACAAACTGTGTCCCATTTCTTCCCACGAAGTCCATCCTCTTCCCCACATAGAAATTGAGCCTGAAGTCACCAAAAGACAAGTAAATGAATGCCACGCAGGATGCAAACCCCACAATCGGGTAGAACAACCCATTCCTCGCAACAGTTCTTGATGTCATAGTGCTGGCAGCTTCAAGAAGATGTCGATCGATGCAGAATTTCACAAATTGGGAGGGTTTTGAGGTACCCTTTTGGCTCTACGTCAAGAAAGAGTCCGAATCATGAACAGCCAAAGGAGATTTCCACCTGCCAAGACTGAAAATTTGACGGTACGTGGACAAGAAGCCAATTTCAGGAGACCAAGATCCCTTTCGGCACTGAATTCCCCACAAAGGCGACGCTTGGACGATAGAAAACGCCGCGACGGGGCTGAAGATCACGTCGGATGGGCGCTTATAACGGCCCAATTTGAGGACTTCCTGAGAATGCCGAGGAGTCTGAAATGAGGAGAAGCCAGAATTCAGTAGCGTGAAGTCAAGACTCACGCTCCTCACATTTCCCGTCACTCCTCGCTGCGAGAGAGGGGGAGAGAGATCGCATGAACCGGTTTTCGTGTAGGACAATTTTATAGGGGAAGTGGGTAAAAGGTGTTCTATGCAAGGAACTACTGAATGGACAGAAAAGGAAAGTGAAAGACAGCACATCGAACAGAGCCAACGCGTAGAGAGAGAGAGAGAGAGAGGGAGAGAGAGAGGTTCACTTTTGATTCAAGAACCGTCAGAGAGACTCAGTAGAGAGAGAAACAAGGAGATGGGAGGTTGCTGGGGAAACAAGTATGGTGGCGCGTTATCTTCAAGCCCTTCTCCGGTTAATTGAGATGATGGATCTGGAGCACCTGTTTCTACACCTCTTTCCCCTTCTCTCTTTTTGCTTGAGTTACAATGTTTTGGACTGACCGAAGCAGCCGAAGGCTGTTGTCGTTCAACAGCGTCGGACCGTGGATGGGGGGGGAGCATTTGGGGCCATGGTCATGGGTGGATGTGGACCTCTCGTTCTCCTCTCTTACCAAATCAAAAGCAACAAATTAGCCATTAAATCCAGAAAGAAAAACCAGGCCAAAGAAAGGATACTGTACCTCTTTTCCTTATCGCACTGAGATTTTGGTTCTGGTGTGACGCAAGCCAAGGCGAAAGTAACTGCTGGCCGTGGCCTTTTTTGCTCTTCCGCTGGTGGTTTCGCTCTGGTGCTATTGACAGAGCTAAATCGCCAAGATGGTTTCGCGTGATGACCAAGATCTCACAATTTTTCCTTTTCCAGAGTCTGATTCCCACAGTCCAATTCAATCTTCTCTTTTTTCCTCTTTCTGCACTCTTTTTCCACTCGACGTGTTCTGCATTCCCGGATTTACTTTCTGGGGTGACATTTTCTTTGTGGGTTTCTTCTGGAAACCAGCCCTGAATTTCCTGGAAAATTTCCTGGACCACACGCTATGCGCTGCGCGTAATTAAGCGGGCTTAGCTCTTAGCAGCATAAATTCGTCGGCATTCAAATTAATTCGATGCTAGAGATGCTACATTTCAAAGAAAAGCAGCTCAATGATGAGCGCTCCCAGCCCCACCAAAAAACAAAATGGAAAGCAGCTTGATACCATGTACCGACAGCCAATCAAGCCGCAGGTCTTGGGAAGAAAATTCACGTATTTTGCCGGCTCGGGCAAGAGAAACAAAACAAAAAAGAAGGCGGAAAAGGAGCACTGTTTCCATCGCTGTGAAAAGGGATGTTAACCACACAAAGACCAGCAGTCATCGTCAGTCAGTCGCTCCCCTGGATTAGCAACGACCGGACATTTGCCATCCATCCTCCTTCACCAGTCTTTGACGGCTAATCTAGTCAATATCTTAAATGGATCGCACGTTAATTTATTTGTGAATTACTTAAACCTCTAACCCGCTAACTACTCCAACTTAACGGCCTGATTATCATCATCATCATCATCATTTTTTTTAATTACATGTGAGTTCGTTTAGTTTGAATGACTTTAGCATAGCTTCAGAAATCCGAGTTTTGGGGCTAGATTTAGATTTCCCTTTGACAATTCATATTTTGTATCGTTCAGATTAAACAGTAAATTATGGTGAAGAACAAATAGAGGACTTCCAAAGTTAAATGAATTTTTACAATTTTGCAAATTTTCTATTTTTCTTCGTCTTTTAACATGTGGAGGGTGATTAGTGATTTTCGTTCTGTTGTGGATTTCAATTATGCGCAATGACTCAATTGCTCTATTGGGGGGAATGGTCATGCCTATAAAGTGAATTTTTTCCGTAATCTCATGATAAGTAGCATCAAGAAAACAATCATAAAGAGGATGATAAATAGTTTTTGCTCTCAATCATGAATTATGATTGTAGGCAAGGACTCGATTGCTCCAATGGCGAGGATGGTCATGCCTACAAAGTGATTTTTTTTTTCCGTAATCTAATAATAGGTTGCATCAAGAAGATAATCATAATCAATAAAAATTGCAAATAATGGGTTGAAAAAGCGCTTCCCTTTTTTTCTTTCTTGACCAACAACAACAAACATGTTATTGGTTGGTGTTAAAACAGATGAAGCAACAGATCCAGTTACAAAAGGTAATCATGAACAAAATGATATAATTATGTATCGTAAGTCTTATTAGAAGGTGTCAGGGGACACTAGTTAAGCTTATTGAATTTGATAAAAGCAAATTCAACGTATTTTATATATTGAAAAAGAATGCACTTCTAAAAAATTGACATGTTTTAAATGAAGGCGATAATCTCCATAAACAATGTTGGTGCACTATAAAATTTGGAATCTTATGTAAGTTCATTTTACCGAGAGGGATATATATATACATATATACACACATATATATATATATATATATATATATATATGTATATAAAATTCATTTTTAGCAAAATAAATCCTAAGTATGGTTGATTATATTATTTTATTAGATGAATCTCACATGAAATCTATAAAAATCGATGACTTTAGTTACCCGTTATTTTATAGGCACGGTCCATGTATATCTGCATATGTCAACGCCACGCCTTGAAGCCTGCAGGAGTTTGGTCACCAAATATGCATCTGCAGAGGGAGAGATTTTGGTGGTGCGATCGCTTTTATTCCTTTTGCCAGAATTCTGTTTAGTATGACATGATTCCTAGCGTTTTCATTTGGGATTTCTGAGATCGATAACGTCTTCTCCAAGTCAATATTTTAACCACGGCATGCAAATGTCGGCACCCGACAGGCTTTTCCCAAGAACAGAGCCACTACATTCGCTGTCCTTGTGCAAGACAAGAGTATCAGATCCGATATCCAAGTAGAAGCAAAGAATCAAACGGGTGAGCTGACTTTTCCATTAATATAAGCTTTGCCACGTTCCTAAGCTAAGTATACGAGTTCCACACCAGGCAAAGAATGCCAGCCATGCTGCCGAAAGAAGTAACATCAGTTGCCAGCACATGTTAATCGGCGCTGATTTAGTATCGCTGAGTTAATTTTCTTTCATTTTTAGGATGTGAATTTCTAGATAAGTTCGACTGATAGAATTTTCGCTTGGTTACGCTATGGTAGTTTTTGTATCTTCCCCTATTCATGACGCACCCGATTGATCACCGTAAGAAATGACATGTTAAACAATCTCATTGCAATAGATGAAGTTAATCACCTACAGAAACTATATCACTCTGTAATTGTGTTGGACCTCGCTGAGAAGTGATTCCATACCACAAGGCGTCAAGCCAACCTAAAGCACCTTTCTTTTTTCACCTGTCAAAAACGTGGATGCCGCGCATAAGCTTTCTATGGAGCATGGCACCGTTCTAGGTGCGAGTTGCTGACCTGAAAATTTTCCATTGCCCTGCCTTAACATTGACTTTACCTTGTTCAGAGAGAAATCAATCATCCAAAAGACCAACTCAGGACCTTCAGATTCTATTGGTGAGCTACTCCTTTTGCAGTATCTATCCTCTCTGTGCACTGTCTTTGAACTTCTACTGACCAAACTCATTCCCCAAAACATGAATAAAAAGTGAGGACTCACTGGTATGCATCCCATATGCGAACAATGCAGAAGTGAACACAGAACTCGGAAAGCCGTCTGGTTTTCGCTAAAATTGGTGACTGGGGCACAAGAGACGACAATGAACAACTCCTCTGCAGCTTCACTGGCCAGGTTGTATGAAATGGGAAACGAAGACAACAATTTTGGAAACATAATGATTCGAGTACACACCAGAGAAACATCATCAAGATACAGCATTCAGCAAAGTAAGATCATGATAGTGGCAAGAATTTACAAGAGCTAGCCAATCAAAAGTTACAGAGAGTCCGTCCCTCGCTTCCGAGCATACCCATTTCAAGAACCTCCCCCACCCCAAAAGAAAGAAAAAGAAATTCAAGAACAAGAACTCGTCACAAAGAAGACCCACCCCACACACACCCCCCAACCAAAAATAAAAAAGTGAACTTTCCCAATTTTTTCTCACCAAGAACCCCCAAATCCCTAATCTCTTCCCAAGAAAATGAAAAATTTGCCGACCTGAATCTGTCACAAATCGAATTCTATGCCGTCAGTCACCCTCAGCGTTCCTCTTGACGAGGGCGAAGTACCCAACAACAGCACAAACCGCGGCCACGACATTCCCTTCCTTGAGCAGAACCTTGCCCACCATCCCAACGATCTCCTTCGTCATTTTGCTCCCTTCGTGGACCAGCGTCCTCTTGGGCTTCCCGAAGAAGGCCAGCAGCACCACGACCGTGATCCACGTCACCAGCGTCGCCGGGATGGCGACGGCGAGGGCAGCGACCATGGAGAGGACCCCGAAGACGGCGCCGAGGAGCACCGACGCGTAGAGCGCGGGCCACCCGGACGACGGGTGCTGGTTGGCCTGCGACTGGTACCAGGCGAGGATGGACTTGAGGGAGTTCCAAGTGGAGGACAGGAGGACGGCGTACACGAGCACGAAGAGGCACGCCCACGTCCGCCGCTTGCTCATGATCCTGAGGATCAGAGGGTACGTGGACGGCGCCGCCACCGCCGCAGCCGCCGAGGCGGGGGACGCCGGCGGCTCTTCTTCCCTGTCGGCCATGGCGAGAAGAGGCCCCGACAAGAACGGCCGGAGGGAAAAAAGAAGAAGAGGGGTTCGATCTCGACGACGATTCTGCAGGTGGGCTGCTTCTCTTCTGGGCGTTCGGTGAATCTAGGCTGTTGGGTTCTTTCGGGGGAGGAGGTTTTCTTGATCCGCCGCGACTGCTTTCGCCCTTTATGCTGTCGTTCTTTCTGCGTTCTGCGCCTGCGTGGTCTCTGAGACGATGCTCGAAGCAGATATGGTGTAAGAAAGAGGGAGAGGCGGGGTGGGGTGGGGCCCACGCGCCTCCGGAGGCGCGTGGCCAGGGCTTCCCCAGCTTAGTCAATTTGGAATTGACTTGGGTATGATGGGGAATTCGGGTTCAGTGAACAGATTCTATAATCAGTCGGTCATTAATAAAATTCACCACATTTTCAAGTTAGATTGCTTTTTTGAGAATTTCACGGGACCAATTGGAGGGTTACAACCGGGCAGATTCCTTGGAAGTAGCCAATCGCCATCTTTTTCGACATAAAAATAAAATAAAAACAAACCATATGCCTAATTATGTCGCAAACCGGATGAGCAAATCGCATTGGCACCAAATTTTATCAGGTCCATCATGTGTATAAGAAGTGATGTAGATTTTCTTCCAAACAAGATTTTATTCGCAGTTCCATAATTTTATCGTATGTAGATTTTCTTCCAAACAAGATTTACTCATTTATTGAAGAACTTACTAGTTTAACGTCAACACAAGCTTGCTTTTCTAATAGTAAGAAGAATTACGTGCCAAAGCAAAGAGGAAAATTGTATTTTCTAAAATATTTTCTAGTTTAGTGTCGACACAAGCTTGCTTTTCTATAGTTGACAAAACATGGGGCTAAATTCTCAATAATTGCCAAGAAAAAAGGTACCTTAGAAGTTTCACGGACTCCTAAATTATTTTCTCAATTTAGATAATCAATTCGAAAACGTTTTACCAAATTATATATATATATATATATATATATATATTTATATATATGAAATCGACAATCAATTTTATATATGAAATCGACAATCAATTTCAGGTGCTTCGGGGAAGATGAAGAATGATGATATGAAATCGACAATCAATTTGTCTTTTTTTTTTTTTTTTTTCTTTGGAGGAACCGAACTTGCACGGCCCAAACAGTCGCGCTGTAAATTCCTAGCTGACACTTAAACAGGAGGACCCACCACCCCTGAGTCACACTTAATATGCCTAGCGCCTCCCCTGGGATGATACCCAAATTTGTTCATCCTTCTTTAATTTCAAAATTTTATTATCGATTTAATTTCTTTTACATTGGTTGCAAATGTAACAATGAATTTGATGCTTCTCAACATAATTCTCCCATTGATATAATTCTTTGGGTTGATGAACAATTCTTTATTACATTGGCCAAACACCAACATCATTCAAAATTGAAACTGTTGGGAGCAATTTCATCGCTATGCTCTCACGAGTCACAATCACTTGAGGAAACTCTTAAAATCTCCCGTTCGAACAAAAAAAGAAAAAAAAAAGATCATGATCCACAGTCAATATACTTCATGCTTATACAAATGAAAAAGTCACATTAGATTAAAAATGAGGGATGTGATAGGGCAAAAAAAAATTGTTTCTACATACAAGGGTTGCTCGTGGTTTTGGCCCAATATCATTGGTATGAACTTCAACGTGTTTGCCCATCATTTCACTTAAAATGGCATTTGTTAAGGAGTAGCCCGGCATTTCTAAAACCAAACGGTATAACAAATACCTAAAGGAAAGGATAATAAAAAGCTGTCTTGTGAATATCTTCTTTAGTTAGATCTGTTTTTGTATTCTAAGCATCTGTCCATGAAGGTTAATAGCTCATTGTCAACTTCATTATCAAATATTCATTCTGCCACAGGCCTGGGGTATTCATTTTTCGGATTTGCTTTGTGTGAATCCCTAAAGTTGATACGCATGAACTTTTTCGTTCTTTTTTATAACTGATATAAGGTCAGAGATCCAATCAACGTAGTCTGGCAATCTGCAATTCGAATAAAGTGAGCCTTGAACAGGGATTAAAACAATACGAGTGCGATAACTTTTGTATGTCATTCATTTGAATATCATCACATTGGTATAATATTTATCATTTGAGTGTCCTTTCCGATAAATCGTTCTACATGGATTTTTTCACTTAATCTTTCACTCCGATTTGGAGTTTTTAAAAATAAACGGAAGTCTATTGTGGAAGTGAGAACAATCTAAACACAATTTGAAGCATACTAATAATACAAACTAGTCATTCCAGCTCCATCATCAATCACCAAAAAAGAATAGCCACAGTAAAGGGCTCGCAACCAAATGAGTGTCAATTGAAGAATGAGACCTTTCCATCTACCAGCATCTGATCCCCAATTCCGCGAATTTCAGGAACAAAAAGAGGGTTGTGCTTGAATCTGGAATGAGGCGCGGCTGAGAGACGTGGATGGAGAAGGTTCTGGGTATCCTCTTTTCATCGCCCACTACAGCGAAACGACGAAAAGAATTGAGTATGTGGTATTTTCTGGTTCGACTTTTTACAGGTGAAGGTACGGTCGGAGAAGCAAGAAAAGAACAGGGACTGCAGGACGAATTGGCTTCCGAGTGAGAGCGAACAACGACGACGATTCGCCCGGAGCCGAATCGGAGACGGTGCTGCAACAGGGAAAGCGACAAGAAATTCATGTTGGACTTCACGGCCCACAATAGTAAAAGTATTGACTTATATCTTGATTTTATTCCTAAAACCGAGAGCCGCTACTCTTGCTTCGGCTCTCAATTGTGAATTTGGTGAGATGATACTTCGAATTGGGATTACGGTTCTCAAAAATGAAAATTGAATTTCGCTCAATGTCATTTAGCCTCCCGATTGATGACTTTAGCTTGTCAACACGCTACTTCGGATGGTTTGTCGTAAATTAATGCCACCTTCGGTGAGAAAAATCGCCGATGACACTTGATGGATTTTAAATTTATTGCCAAATGAGAGAAAAAAAGTTATGATCCTTAAGTGAGTACTATACATACAAAAATTATGACACTCCTGCTGTTCTTATCCCGTCTTGAACTAACTCCCTTATATCATTAGGACTCACTTTCTATTATCTGGACTGACATTCTTCGTGGGAGTTGTTTAACAGGCCTTGCTTCAGGTAAGGTTGGCAGTTTGTGCTCGACCAAGCCTCAATCTAGTCCTGGCATGTCTTTGTGTATTCCCATACAAAGCAATCTTTGAACCTTTGAAGGATTTCAACTTAATTCTTTGGCCATCGATGGCTCTTTATCAGTTTCCAGATTTACTTCGACCAGAGGATCGCCGGATACAATCATTTCCTCTGTTCAGACCCCTTCTTTGGCCAATTCCTCCTCGTAGTCCTTTACGAAGGTCTGGGTGTCCGGTAAGTTCTTTTTGGCCGCGAAAGTGGCTGCCCTTGGAATGGTATCCTGGACTTCTTTCATGCGAAGTGTCGACCCATCTAAGTCACTCACCACTGGGGGGTCTTTGGACTCTGCTGCCCATTCACTCAAAGCATAAGCGGTGGTGAGAAGGGGTTTGCAACCAGGTCAGTTCACACAGGTTCACCCAGGGATCGATTCGATCCCCAGGTAAAAAATTTGGGAATCAGCCTTGACTGACCCAATTCCCCACCTTGAACAAGTTGATTCTACCTAAGGTTGGTTTTCATTAGAACCGGTTTCAAGACTGGTTTTCGGGTAGGGCTGGCTTAAAATCAAATCCTAGAAGTCTTTTATCTTTTATGTCGTATTCAAATAAAAACAAGAGATCCAGCTGCTCATCCTCGAATTTTTTCCATGGTGGCATTTTTAACAAAGCATGGAAATTAGAAGCCGGCGGCTGTGTTGTTCTCTGGAAATCGAAAAGACCAAAGCTAGCCTAATACCATCGATTCATTAATAAGCAACACAAATGACTTGCTAAAAAGGTTAGACACCACAATCTGATTGCATATTTCACCCGGAAATTCCTCATGAATGTGCATATATATGCAACATTAGCTCCGAGTGAGTATAAAGTGTAACATCCCGGGTCTCCACTGTATACATATTGTCCACTTTGAACATTAAGTCTTCATGATTTTATTTCTCTCGGGGCAGCCCATACTACCCCAAGAAAACGCGTATGTACAGTTAGAGAGACTATGACGGCCCGAGCGGCAGTCCTCGGACGTGCACAAGGAAGGGGTCCCTCTCTTGTCCCACATCGCTTAGGGATGAAGTCATTGGCTAACTTATAAGACTTGGGTCCTTCTAACTGTACATACGCATTTTCTTAGGATAGTATGGGCTGCCCCGAGAGAAACAAAATCGTGAGGACTTAGTGTCCAAAGCGGATAATATGTATACAGTGGAGACCCGGGATGTTACAAGTGGTATCAGAGCTGACTCTTGACCACGTGGCGAGGACGCTCTTTTGTTAAGAGGTGGAGAGTGTGATGGTTCAAGTGGCGGTCCTCAGACGTGCGCAAGGAATGGGTCCCTCTCTTGTTCCACATCGCCTAGGGAGGAAGTCATGGGCTAACTTATAAGACTTGGGTCATTCTAATTGTACATACGCGTTTTCTTGGGGTAGTATCGGCTGCCCCGAGAGAAACAAAACTATGAGGACTTAGTGTCCAAAGCGGACAATATGTGTACAGTGGACGAGGTCAAGAGTCAGAATAGCATTCTTGTTGTGGCCCCACATGCAGTCGTGAGTCGACTCTGATACCACTTGTAATATCCCGGGTCTTCACTGTACATATATTGTTTGATTTGGACAATAAGTCCTCACGGTTTTGTTCCTCTCGGGGCAGCCCATACCACCCTAAGAAAATGTATATGTACAGCTAGAGGGACCCAAGCCTTATAAGTTAGCCTATGACTCTTTCCCTAAGTGATGTGGGACAAGAGAAGAGAGGGACCCATTCCTTGCGCACGTTCGAGGACTGCCGCGGGCCGTCACATTCTTCACTTCTTAACAGAACAGCGTCCTCACTGTCGCCCCACACGAGGTCGCCGCCGTGGGCCGTCACATTCTCCACCTCTTAACAGAACAGCGTCCTCGCTGTGGCCCCACATGAGGTCGGGAGTCAGAACAACATTCTTGCTGTGGCCCCACATGTAGTTGGGAGTCAGTCAGAACAGCATTCTTGCTGTGGCCCCACATGCAGTTGGGAGTCAGCTCTGATAACACTTGTAACATCCCAGGTCTCCACTGTACACATATTGTCTGCTTTGGATACTAAGTCCTCACGGTTTTGTTCCTCTCGGGCAGCCCATACTACCCCATGAAAACGCGTATGTACAGTTAGAGGAACCCGAGCCTTATAAGCTAGCTTAGGATTCCCTCCCTAGGTGATGTGGGACAAGAGAGGGACCCCTTCCTTGCACACGTCCGAGGACTGCCGCTCGGGCCGTCACACTCTCCACCTCTTAACAGAAGAGCGTCCTCGTTGTGGCCCCACACGAGGTCGGGAGTCAGAACATCATTCTTGCTATGGCCCCATGCGCGGTTGGGAGTCAACTTTGATAACACTTGTAACATCCCGGGTCTCCACTGTACACATATTGTCCACTTTGGACACTAAGTCCTCATGGTTTTGTTCCTCTCGGGGTAGCCCGTACTACCCCAAGAAAACACGTATATACAGTTAGAGGAACCCAAGCCTTATAAGCTAGCCCAGGACTCCCTCCCTAGGTAATGTGGGACAAGAGAGGGACTCTTTCCTTGCGCACGTCCGAGGACCGCTGCTCGGGCCATCACACTCTCCACCTCTTAATAGAACATTGTCCTTGCTATAGCCCCACATGAGGTCAGGAGTTAGAATAGCATTCTTGCTGTGGCATCACACGCGGTCGGGAGTCGGCTCTGATACCACTTGTAACATCTCGGGTCCCAAGCCTTATAAGCAAGCCCATGACTCCCTCCCTAGGTGATGTGGGATAAGAGAGGGACCCATTCCTTGCGCACGTACGAAAATCGCCGCTCGGGTCGTCACACTCTCCACCTCTTAACAAAATAGCTTCCTTGCTGTGGCCCCACACGCGGTCGGGAGTCGGCTTTAATACCACTTGAAACATCCTGGGTCTCCACTGTACACATATTGTCCGCTTTGGATACTAAGTCCTCATGATTTTATTTCTCTCGGGGCAGCCCATACTACCCCAAGAAAACGCGTATGTACAGTTAGAGGGACCCAAGCCTTATAAGCTAGCCTAGGAACTCCCTCCCTAGGTGATGTGGGACAAGAGAATGACCCCTTCCTTGCGCACGTTCAAGGACCGCCGCTCGGACCGCGGCGGTTGTGTTTACCTTGAAGATATGGCGACACTATTTGTATGGTGAAAAATGTGAAGTTTTTACCGATCACAAGAATCTGAAGTATATCTTCACTCAGAAAGAACTGAACATGAGGCAAAGAAGATGGCTAGAACTTTTGAAGGATTATGACTGATCCATTAATTACCATCCGAGTAAGGCTAATGTGGTAGTGGATGATTTGAGTCGTAAATCCTTTGGAAAGATATGATAGCTTTGCTCACTTCTCAGAAACCCATTCTTGAAGATATGAGGAAGTTAGACTTGGAGGTGTTGGTGCAGTAACTTGGTGCTCAATTAGCTAATCTTCAAGTACAACCTATGTTGATTGACAGAATTAAGGCTAAACAGAATGAAGATCCACAATTACAAAAAATTAGAGAAGGTGTGGAAGTTGGAAGACAAGCGGATTTTAGTTTACATGTAGATGGATCCTTGAGGTTTCGTGGTCGACTATGTGTTCCTGAGGACTCAAAGCTAAAAATAGAGATACTGCAAGAAGCTCATAGTACTAGATTTTCAATTCATCCCGGAAGCACTAAAATGTATAGGGACTTGAGAGAAAAATTTTGGTGGGTCAACATGAAAAAGGATATAATAAAATTTGTTGATCAATGTTTAGTTTGCCAGCAAGTGAAAATTGAGCATCAGAAACCAGGTGGACAGTTGCAACCTCTAGAGATACCTAAATGGAAGTGGGAGCATATTGCCATGGACTTTGTAGTCGGTCTACCGAGGATGCCAAGTAATAAGAATGCTATATGGGTGATTGTTGATCGATTGACTAAGTCCGCTCACTTTTTGTCATATCGATCTGGCCTTTCAATGGAAGATATGGAAAAGCGATATGTTAATGAGATAGTGAAGCTTCATGGAGTTCCAGTAAGCATTGTTTCTGATAGAGATCCTAGGTTCGTGTCTAACTTTTGGAAGAGTTTGCAAGGAGCATTGGGCACTAAACTCAACTTGAGTACGGCTTTTCATCCACAAACAGATGGACGGTCAGAGAGAACGATTCAAACATTAGAGGATATGTTGAGATCATGCATCATTGACTTCGGTGGTTCTTGGGATGAACATCTACATTTGGCAGAATTTTCTTATAATAACAGTTATCACTCCAGCATTAAGATGGCACCCTTTGAAGCTTTATATGGCCAAAAATGCAGAAGTCCTATTTGTTGGGATGACATTGGTGAGAAAAGACTAATTGGCCTCGAGTTCATTCAACAGTTAAAAGAGAAAGTTAGGTTGGTTCGGGAACGTCTCAGAACGGTTCAAAGTCGTTAGAAAAGTTATGCGGATCTGAAAAGACGCAAGTTAGAATTTAATGTGGGGGATCACGTGTTCTTAAAAGTTTCTCCTACGAAGGGTGTAATGAGATTTGACACATGTGGGAAGTTAAGTCCAAGGTACGTGAGACCATTCTTGATCTTAGAGAAAATTGGTGAAGTCGCTTATAAATTGGCTTTGCCACTGGCACTATTAGGTGTCCATAATCTGTTCCATGTCTCTTTGTTGCAAAAATAAATGCCAAATCCTGAACATGTGCTAGACTTTACTCCATTGAGATTAGGGGAGAACTTGACATATGAGGAGCAACCTATTCATATTGTCGATAAGAAGGATCAAGTGTTGCAGCGACGAACCATTCCTTATGTGAAAATACAATGGCAAAACCACACTAAGAGAGAGGCTACTTGGGAACTCAAGGAGGAGGCAAGACACAAATACCCTCACTTGTTTCATGATTGAAGTACATGTTTGAGGACGAAATTTTTTTAAGGAGGGTAGAATGTAATATTAGGTTAGTAGGCCCCAAAAGAAGAAAAAGAAAAAAAAGAAAAGAAGAAGTTGTATGCCAAATTTAGTAAGTGTGATTTATGGCTTGATCATATAGAATTCTTGGGTCATGTGATCTTGAAGGATGGCATATTAGTGGATCCAAAGAAGGTTGAAGCAGTTGTTAAGTGGAATCATCCAACAAATGTTACAGAAGTGAGAAGTTTTCTTGGGCTAGCCGGCTACTATAGGCGATTTGTAGAGGGATTTTCAAAGATTGCTAGTCCACTTACCTGTCTAACTTAGAAGAAATTAAATTTGAATAGTCAGACTAATGTGAACGCAGTTTTCAAGAGTTGAAGAGACGGCTGGTGTCGGCTCCTATTCTAACTTTATTTCTGGAAGTGGTGGCTTCGAAATCTACTGTGACGCATCCAAAGAAGGTTTAGGTTGTGTTCTTATGCAAGATAGCAAAGTTGTTGCTTACGCTTCTAGACAATTGAAATTACATGAGAAGAACTACCCCACTCATGATTTGGAGTTAGTGGCGAATAGAGTGAGTGCGCCGTCGGTGGGAAACTTTTGGGGAGTTCTATTTTGTTTTTTGGTATGGTTTAAGGAAGTGGTGCACATGATCCTTACTAGTAGTTGGATTGTCTGAGTTTTAAACGTATATCTCTTTTTGGTGGATTGTAGAAACTCTGATATTACAACCAATTTGTTGGTTTATCTAATATGTATATATATATATGGTTTGAGATATATATATATAAGTTGATATCAGTTTATTGGTTGTGATTGACGCTGTGTTTTTCGTAAGGAAGGACGGCCGTGTCAGCCCCATTCTTTGTAGTTTTGGGGTGTGACATAAAGAGAACTAACAAATAAATAAAAAAGAGAGAAGAAAGAGAGGTAAAAGAACAGTCGATGACACATGGACAAAAAATAAGGTGGGCCGGCTCCTAGATCAATCATGGACCCAGCCTAGAATTGGTCGGTTCGGTTATGTGGTGTGGCAATTTGATTTATGGTCCCAACAATTGGGAATTGCTTTAATAAGATAGGTTTCGGGTTTTTGATTCGGAATATATCTATCTTGAGATTTGATCACTTCTAATAACGAGATCTTCATCGACAAGGCATCATTGCCCTATGTCTCCGAATTCAATTCTTGAACCGGGATCTGTTGGTTCACTTCTGCAGCAGCCGGATCAGGGAATGCCTCCTTTTTTAACGGCCACCGACCATGACTAGCTTTCCCAGGTCAAGAGAGAAAGGCTACCAAATTCTACGGGAGAAAACGTGTTGAAAAGGCGGGGGAATCTAATGCCCAGATTCTCCTTTCCTTCGAGCACGAAAGTTCGAGGAACATTAGCTTAATCATCCTCATGATTTTTCCCCTTCAAATAATCAAGGGACGGTAGCGCCTTTCTCAGGACCAGCACATGCCTTGCTTTACTCCTTTTAATCTGAACCTCTCATGTTCATGCACTTTGGCGATTCCGTTACCTTCTTTCTTAAGTTAGCCTTCTTTTCTCCAATGAACTTGGGTGACGTCAATCCATGTTCGAGATTCTTCTTCACAGAAGAAATTATCGATCACTTCTTAGTATTTCTCGTTAAGAATCTGACAATACTGCCACTGCGATGAATTTTTGAAGTGAGATTTATGCAAGTACATTATTATGATAATCACGTGCTGTACTGATATAATTATGTGGATTAGTTATATTCATGTTACATTTGATGCAATATAAACATGTGCTTGGCCTATTCAAAGGTCTCTCTCTCTTTTTAATCTTTTTTTGTGAAATAAAATTAATTCAACGTGGTGAGGGAGCAGTTCAAATTCGATCGAAAGTTCACATACTGCAAAAACCGAAATGAGGGCACGGGGGAGTTCATTCGTTGTCTTGACCTTACGATTTTTGTGCCTCCACAGTAGTAAAATATCATGCATGTGATTTTCACATTATAAGTTGGAACTTTGCAAAAAAGAGAGGAAAAAGATAAAACATACACCTTTATTGAGAAACAATTCTTTTCAATAACTAAAACTCATGCGAGACATGTCATATTGGAAGATGCTCTATAAAAAGCACTTTAGGCTTGAGTAACTTTAAGTACATTCACATTGAAAATTGCATCATTTGAGTAACTTAAGCTTTGTGTTATGGCATATTAAACGTTAAAGTTTGCATGAAACTCTTTTTTGAAACTTCAAGGTTTCTTCCTTTGTTTTTCACGCACGGTTAATTTTTTTGGTGAAGACAATTTGTGAAATTCTCGATCCAGTTGATGCTGGGTCAAATCCCATGAGGTATAAACTAGACACCTACTGAATCGATGCAGCATAAATATACAATAGTTGTTGAATATATGAAACTTTGGTTCAAATTACTATCTATGCATGCATGAATTTTTTTGTGAACTCAATAACTACAATTAACGGGTCTTTTGCCACAGCAAAAGGATCTATGGTACGTACGGTTTCTTAATAACAAAGAAATTCAAGAGTGCAAAATATGGGGTTACTTGTCAGCTTTTTGTCGCACTATCTTTATATAAAATGAAAAGGAGGTATCGCATTAGAGTAGCTACTTTAAAAGTAAGTTCGTCCTAAAAGCTAAAGTGAAACAACTCAAAGCTCGTGCACAGCGCAAAACAATCGAATCCCGCAAAAACGCGCCACTCTCTCTGTCTCTGCCATGGCGTGACCATTGATCATGCTTTGCCATCTTCAGTCCAAAAGCTTCACCAAAGCCGATTCACCACCGCATGACCGACTCACATAGTCGAACCACCGAGATCCCCCGCAGAAACCCCGACCCAATGAGCCACCTTCGCAGCCCGAATATACCCGGCAACCTGAGGGGTCGATCCTGGCCCGGCCAGACCCTGCCTGGTGGCGATGATCAAGAACCACCGTACAACATCATCCCAGTTGCTGCCGTCCCAGCTGACCACCCCTCCCTCCGTGTCCTGGAGGTCCGTGCTGCCTGCGCTGCCCTGCGCTCCGTTGGTGACCTCCGCTGGCCGCCATGGTCCCCGTGGCGCCCTGACTACGACCTCCTCGACTGGCTCCGCCTCTTCTTTGGCTTCCAGGAGGATAATGTCCGGAACCAACGGGAGCACCTCGTCCTCCACCTCGCCAACCTCCAGATGAGGCTCGCGTCAAGGCCAGACAACATTGAGGCCCTTGACGTCGCCGTCCTCTGCTGCTTCCGGAAAAAGCTTCTCCGGAACTACACCCTCTGGTGCTCTTACTTGGGCAGGAAGTCAAACATCTGGATCTCCGACTGCCATGATGTTGTCTCGGACCCACGGCGTGAGCTCCTCTATGTCTCGCTCTATCTCCTTGTCTGGGGCGAGTCGGCGAACCTGCGGCTTATGCCAGAGTGCATTTGCTACATCTTCCACAACTTGGCGATGGAAATGAACAGGATCTTAGAGAATTACATTGACCCGAACACTGGACAGCTCGTTTTGCCTTCGGTCTCAGGAGAGAAGGCCTTTTTAAAAGAAATTGTGAAGCCAATATACGACACGATTAGGAAAGAGGTCAACAGGAGCAAGAATGGGACTGCGCCCCCCGGTGCATGGAGTAACTATGATGATATCAATGAGTACTTCTGGTCTGGAAGGTGCTTTGCAAAGTTGAGATGGCCGATCGATAGTGGAAGTAGCTTTTCCACGGGGGATGGGAACAGATATCGAGTTGGCAAGATGGGGTTCGTAGAGACGAGGACGTTTTTGAACTTGTTCCGGAGCTTTGATCGATTGTGGGTGATGTTGGTTCTGTTTCTGCAAGCTGCAATCATTGTGGCTTGGCACGATGATAAGGAGTATCCATGGCAGGCATTGAAGAGCAGGGACCTTCAAGTCAAGGTCTTGACTATTTTCATGACTTGGAGTGGGATGAGGTTCTTGCAGTCCTTGCTTGATGCTGGAACGCAGTACCTCTTGGTGTCAAGAGAAACGATGTTTTTAGGAGTGAGGATGGTGATGAAGATTGTCGTGGCAAGTCTTTGGATGATTGCTTTTTGGGTGTTCTATGGACGGATTTGGTCGCAAAGAAATGCCGATGAGAGATGGTCACAAGAGGCAAACAGGAGATTGGTGCATTTTCTCGAGCTGGCCTTCGTCTTTGATCTTCCTGAGCTGTTGGGATTAACCCTGATGATCATTCCATGGATTCAAAATTTCCTAGAGGAAAGAAACTGGAGGATCTTCCACCTGTTCACGTGGTGGTTCCAGAGCCGTATCTTCGTGGGTCGTGGCCTTAGAGAAGGTCTGGTCGATAGTGTGAAGTACTCTCTATTTTGGATACATGTACTAGCCACCAAATTTTTATTCAGCTACTTCCTGCAAATTAAGCCCATGATCCAACCCACGAAACAGCTCTTGGAGCTGCTAGATGTGAAATACGAGTGGCACCAGTTCTACGGGGACAGCAACAGGTTTGCTGTTGGGCTGTTGTGGCTCCCCGTGGTGCTTATTTACCTTATGGATCTGCAGATTTGGTACTCGATCTATTCATCCTTGGTTGGAGCAGCAGTAGGGTTGTTAGATCACTTGGGTGAGATCCGAAATCTGGGGCAGGTGAGATTGCGGTTCCAGTACTTTGCGAGCGCTGTTCAGTTTAATCTAATGCCTGAGGGGCAGCTTTTGCAAACGATAGGAAACAAGTTCAAGGATTTGCTTCACCGGCTGAAGCTGAGGTATGGACTGGGCAAGCCGTACCAGAAGTTTGAACCTAATCAGATCGAAGCGCTGAGGTTTGCTTTGCTTTGGAATGAGATCATAGCCATATTTAGGGAAGAGGATATAGTATCTGACCAGGAAGTTGAGCTCTTGGAGCTACGGAGGAGTGCTTGGAGTGATAGAGTTATTTCCTGGCCATGTTTTCTCCTGTTCAATGAGCTGTTGCTTGCTTTAAGACAGGCCAAGGAGCTAGTTGATGCTACTGACAAGAGGCTCTGGTATAAGATCTGCAAGAACGAGTACAGGCGCTGCGCTGTGATCGAAGCATACGACAGTGTCAAGCACTTGCTGCTTGAAATAGTCAAAATTGACTCGAAGGAGCATTCCGTGATCACTGATTTGTTCGAAATGATTGATCGCTCCATCGAGGATGGGAAATTTACAAAGCAGTTCAACTTGTCCATGTTGCCCAAGATACACAAATATATATCAAAGTTGGCTAAGCTATTGAAAGATTCCAATAAAGACGTGGGTAAAATTGTGCTCGCTCTGCAGGCCCTTTATCGGATTGTTATTAGGGAGTTCTCCATAGATGGGGAGGATCAGTTGGCATCTGGTGGTCGATTGCCTTTCATGGATGCAGTTGAATTGCCCGATCCAAGTAATAACCAGTTCCATTGGCAAGTTCGTCGCTTGCACATTATTCTGACCTCGAGGGACTCTACGCACAATGTTCCTTCAAATGTTGAGGCGAGACGGCGAATTTGCTTTTTCAGTAATTCGCTATTTATGAACATGCCCCACGCACCTAAAGTGGAGAAAATGTTTGGTTTCAGTGTTCTGACTCCTTACCACAATGAAGAGGTACTGTACAGCAAAGAACAGCTTCTCAAAAAGAACGAAGATGGAGTTTGCATATTGTTTTATTTGAAGACCGTATATCCTGATGAGTGGAAATATTTCATAGAGAGAATGCTTAGAGAAGGAAAGGTGGTGAAGACTGATGAGGACGATGAAAAAATGGCCAAGTTGAGAGATCTTAGGCTTTGGGCGTCATACAGAGGCCTGACACTTGCTCGAGCAGTCAGAGGAATGATGTATTACCATCGAGCACTTAAGGTGATGGCTTTTCTTGATTCTGCCTCAGAGGTGGAAATTCAGGAATTAGCAAAAAGACTGGACTCAGGGGGGCAAGATGGCAGCACGAACAGTTCTAGGTTGGAGGAGTTGTCTTCTTTTCTGAGTTTTAATACCAGTATTAGTTCAACCAATCTTTCGTCAGAAGACCATATATCTGCGATGAAATGCACATTCGTGGTCGCTTGCCAGATTTATGGGTCTCAAAAGGCAGAGAAAGATAATCGTGCAGAGGAAATATTGTACCTGATGAAAACTAATGAAGCGCTCCGAGTAGCTTATGTAAAAGAAGTCCCTGCCGGGAGGGATGAAAATGAATACTACTCTGTTCTGGTCAAGTACGATAGGCAACGCCAGGAGGAAGTAGAACTATACAGGGTCCAATTGCCTGGTCCTTTGAAGCTTGGAGAGGGAAAATCGGAAAACCAGAACCATGCGCTCATTTTCACTCGTGGCGATGCTGTCCAGACTATCGATATGAACCAAGACAACTATTTCGAGGAGGCACTCAAGATGCGGAATCTGCTGGAAGAATTCAAGACTTACTATGGCATACGGAAGCCTACCGTCTTGGGGGTTAGAGAACACATCTTCACTGGTTCAGTTTCATCGCTTGCTTGGTTTATGTCAGCTCAAGAGACGAGTTTAGTCACGTTGGGGCAACGCGTCTTGGCTAATCCTTTGAAAGTTCGAATGAATTACAGCCATTCAGATGTTTTCGACAGGTTTTGGTTCCTAAGCAGGGGCGGTATTAGCAAAGCATCCAGAATGATCAACATTAGTGAAGATATTTCTGCCGGATTTAATTGCACATTGAGAGGAGGCAAGGTCACACACCATGAGTACATACAAGTGGGAAAGGGAAGGGATGTTGGATTGAATCAGATATCGATGGTTGAAGCCAAGGTTGCTGCTGGAAATGGTGAACAGGTCTTTAGCAGAGATGTCTATCGGTTGGGGCATCGGCTTGACTTCTTCCGGATGTTATCCTTCTTTTACACCACTGTGGGATACTTCTTTAACACAACGATGGTCATCCTGACAGCCTATGCATTTTTATGGGGCCGGCTCTATCTTTGCCCAAAGGGGCTTGAAGGTGCCGCTGCAAGCAGCAGTAATGACAATAAAGCACTCGGTACAATTCTAAATCTATTTGTCATCCAACTCTGTCTATTCACGGCAATCCCTATGATAGTGGAGAGTACCCTTCAGCATGGATTTCTTCAAGCTATGTGGGATTTCATGACCAAACAGCTCCAGTTATCATCTGTTTTCTACACGTTTTCTATGGGAACTCGTGCCCACTACTTCGGCCGGACCGTTCTTCACGGTAGTGCGAAATATCGTCCCACAGGACATGGGTTTGTCGCAGACCACAAAAGTTTCGCAGAGAACTACAGGCTCTATGCACGTAGTCACTTTGTGAAGGCGATTGAACTAGGCCTATTACTCACATTCTATGCTTCACGCAGCCATGCTGACAAAAATACCTTCACTTACAAAGCCTTGACCATATCAAGTTGGTTCCTTGTTGTTTCATGGATAATGGCTCCTTTTCTGTTCAATCCTCTGGGTTTCGATTCGTTGAAGACGGTGCATGACTTCGATGATTTCAGGAACTGGATATGGTTCCCTGGTGGTGTATTTACTAAAGCTGAAGAGAGTTGGGAAGTCTGGTGGTATGAGGAGCAGGATCATCTAAGAACAACAGGTCTTTGGGGAAAACTGGTAGAGGTAATATTGGATCTCCGCTTCTTCCTTTTCCAGTATGGGGTTGTATACCAACTCGGAATCCCAGCTGGAAGTAGAAGTATTTCTGTTTACTTGCGCTCTTTGATTTGCTTTTTCGTAATTCTGGGGGTCCATGCGCTTATATCATATGCCTGGGACAAGTACGCGGCAAGAGAACACATGTACTATCGACTCGTGCAGTTCCTCATCATCATACTAGGAGCACTCGCGTTAGTTGCATTGGTGGAGTATCGGCAGCTCAAATTAATAGAGATTTTCACCAGTTTGTTGGCGTTCATCCCCACCGGATGGGGCCTCATATCGATAGCGCAAGTTCTTCGACCGATTCTGAAGCCCACTTGGGTCTGGGGCAGGGTTGTTTCTTTAGCTCGTCTTTATGATATAATGTTCGGAGTGATTGTCATGGCTCCGATAGCTGTGTTTTCTTGGATGCCGGGGTCTATGCAGACACAGATTCTATTTAACCAAGCATTTAGCGAAGGACTCTGGATTTCACGGATTGTCTCCACAAAAAGGTTGAAGGTTCACTTATGATTTCGAGGAGATTCTTTTTGCCGGACATTTCGGGAATACTGATTTGGCTTGGTTAATACTTTCTTCCCATGTTCCTCTTGTTTAACAAATGATTCATAAGGAATCTACTTATCTGCAGCTTGTGGGGATCTTTTCCTCTTTATGAGATTTAACTCTATTGATGACCCTTTGATATGACAATGATGCTGCTTGCAAAATTTGTTTTCTTTCCTTCTAGATTTTAATTCATTTTTAACTGTCACTCGGTTTGTGACGACCTGAATTTTTAGATTTCGTTTTCAATTAATTAAATCGGGCCTTTCGTCGACGCGTCAATGGTGCTATTCTTTTAGCTAATCACTCACGAGATAACTTGACTATCTGGGAAAGCAATTAAAGAATCTAAATGCAATGGACTTAAGAATTTGACTAGGAATTGATCTCTCAGCCGTTTTGATCTATAATGGTCATTACGGTACTGTTGAAATCGATCAGAGACCAAAGATAGGTTGATTTGACTGAGATATGTGATGAGAGTGTGGATGATTCCACTTGATTGCAAAGTACTCGTCGATCAGCACTAGACCGATTTTTCTATCATTTTGGTACCTGGTGCCCGTAATTAAAACCTCGAGATTTTCACGATAACCGAGAGTCGGCAATGTGTCAAAGATGTACATTGTGATTCGCGGGTCAATTGCACAAAAAATTCCTAAAATTACCCGGTATACTAGGTGATGCTAAAAGTACACCAGATTGAAATTAACCACGAATTTGAACCCGATTTCAGAAATTGAAAGTTTTGTCATGTCACGATCTATTTTAGGAACGTTGACTTATCCTCTAAAGATTTTTCAGAGATTCCGAGATTTTTACGAAAATTGATACGGACGTTGTGGAAAAATAATAGAAATTCGGATGGGCTTAATTGAAGGAAATTTGGACTTCCAAGTGGAGCCTTTGAGTGTCAGGGACTTGCAAAAAATTGTTTGAGCTTTTTCCTTGGCAAAATTGGACGTCAATTTGAAGAAATCGTGAAGAAATTGAAGTCCCGAAATTGTGAAATTCGGATCTAGGCTTGAGGCTGAAAATTTTGGCATCAAATTGGATGATTTTGTGAGGATTTGTTTCGAGAAAGAATTAGGGGGAGACAAGCAATTAATAGAAGATATAGCATTGACTTTCTTCTTCCTTAGCTTCTCAATTACATTTTTACCAGCTGCTCAGCCCATCTCACACGCCTCTCTTTCCCTTATCCGATCATCATTTGCTCCTGCTTTGCTTTTATTTTTCGTTCCTTCGAAGCTTCGTCCAATTCCTTCTGCCAATTGCCCTACTGCCAGCGTTTGCGTCTTATTGTTTGGTCAACAGCCCCGCAGCGGCGTCGAGACTTCTTCTTCTCTGCTGCCCCGCATCAGCAATTCAACTCCACCGCTTTGCTCCCCATACTTGTCGCCAGCGAAGCCCCCTTAAATGGAGTCAACAAGCTGGTGAAATCCTCCCCAAAGTTGACCACAATCTCCACTTGTCCAGCAACCGAAGCTCTCTACCCCCTCTCACGCTGCCAGCTCACCACTGCTCCTCCACCTTGCATCTCCATCAATCAAGACCGCCAGCAGAACGCCTCAACGTAGACCGAAGCAACCAAGCATTCCATTCCCTTCGTCCGCTTCTCCATTGCCTCGCATGACCGTGCCTTCGGCCAGGTTCAGCAGCCCACGGATCCAGCGGATTTCACGGCCCAGTTTCTTCAGTCTCACGGACCTAGCATTTCCATCAAGCTTAGCCCATTTCCAATTGGATCCAAGCCTGCAGCAAGCTTGCTTCGTTCAACCTAGCAAAGCCCACGAATTCAACTCAGTAGCCCATCCTCGGCCCAATTCCAGCTCACTTGAGGCCCGCGCAGTCAAGCCTAATTCCGAGCCCGAGCTCACAAAGCAAGCCCAGCCCAACTCAAGAATAAACCTCAGCTTGGGTTGAGATTTGTTAGGGCCGATTTTGTGGCCCAGTCAGAGTGTCCGCCGATGCCGCTGAAAATTTGGATTTCGGCCATCGTCGTGCCGCCGTCGCGGTAAACTGGTTTCCGCAATAAACCGGTGAGTTTATGCACTAAACTCTTCTTAGTAGGCTAATGATGTTTAAGGGGTGTTTAGACTTATTTAAGTTTAGATTAGTGTAGTTTTAATTTATTTAATTAATTTAGGTTAGTTAGATTAGTGAATTAGGTGGTTAGAGCTTAAATTTATTTAGCCCGTTAGGTAGCTCTATAGTTAGAATAGTTAGGATAATTTAATTAGTTCAATAGGTGGTTAGATTAGAATTATTTAGCCTAAGTTAGCATTTTTAATATTTAATGCATTTATTTAATTAATTTTAGAAATTAATTAATATTAAATATTTTCCGGAAATTAGGCCGAGATAGCCGGTGACCGGAATTTTGTGTTGATTGCAATGATGTGGTCAATCTCTACAATCGAGTGTTAAATTGTGAAAATTGGGTGTTGATTGGAAATTGGGTCAATTATTCCAAAAATTGTAAATTTTGATATTTATTCAAAAAATCCCGGGTGTTGAGTTTAAACGTCGAAAATGTTTTTATATACTATATAAACCAGTGGGATTTTGAAAAGAAGGTTATGAATTTTCCGAGTCCAATCTGACCGTGCATTCACACACGACTATTTTCACCGAGTGTTTTTTATATGACAAAAATAGGTCAAGATCACAATTTTAATTAAGGCATTTGAGTGTAATATACAATATCCTGAGCCGAGATTGAGTGGTCGTGTGTTGGTTAAAAAAACCTGTCCCCAAACTGTGTTGGATGGACGTTACCCTATATGGGATACTCATTTAATGAGATTTGGGTCGCAGTAGAGGCTGGACCTATACTCTTTCGGGAAAGTCGTCTTTGAGAGACCTATACTAGTAGACCGCCGAACTTCTAGTAGGCTATACCCTAGAGTAGGTGTAATTATAAATTGGAACGCATGTTGAGTGAAGTAGATGCGCCGGATTATGGGATAAAATTGTGTGGCACGGTATTAGACATATCTTAACAATTTGGCCCTATAATCAGTTATCATGTACTGATTTGAGAATTGAGTGTAACATTCCAGTTATTGGAGCTTAATTGTTGCTCATATTGGTATGGTTGTCTGTGATATAAACTGTACTGACCAGCAGGGTGGATCTGAGGTGAGGTAAGTCCCTGTGATTGAGTAATTTAGTGGTTAGGATGCCTCTAGGCATATTTCCCTCATAATCGGGGTTTAGAGCGTGAACTCGCTGAGATTTATATCTCACCCCGTTGTGGGCTAAATTTTCAGGGTCGTCGAGTGGAGGACCAGGAGCCGAAAGGAGGTGATCGGGAGTATAGGTCAGTTAGGACCGCTTCTTTTTGGAAAGCCAGTCTTTGTAGTTTTTTTTGTCATAGACCTTGTACATGACTCTATGTGAATAAAAAAGCATGTTTGTTTGTGAACCTGTTGTCCTGCTTTTTTATCCCGATATGATTACTGTCAGAGGATTTATTTTCACTTCTGCATGTGTAATAAAATGAAAGGGTTGGTGACTCGCTTTAGGAAGTCGCAAAATATTATCGACCAGAGAGGGATGGGCACGCGCTCGGGGTTCGGAGCGTGACATCCTCATTTAGTGGTATCAGAGCAAAGTTTGTGTTCGGAGTGATAAGGTGCGATGAGTTCATAGGATAGTTAGTAGGAACGACCTTTAATTTTATGCTAATGCATGTGAGTGATAGCTGTTTGGTAGATTAGTTGTGGGATCACTTGGTTTCTAATTATGTATTGAATTAGGAATATGTCTTGTAGAAAGTCTACAACATAAGTGATCAGGAGCCGAGAACTCCGAGGCAGAGGACCTTATTTTCAGTGACTTGGGCTAGGACGCTGACAAGGATCAGTGCCCGAAGTGGCCGAGGTAGAGCGCAAGTTGAGGCTAGTGTGAGTGGAGTAGCGCCACCCCCAGGCGACAGAGGGAATATTGGGATTGCGCAAGCATTGGATGCTATGAGGGAAATGATGGGGCAGCAGGTCTAGAACCAAGTAGTCGCCTTTACCGCCGTTGTAATCGCTGCTACTACCACTACCAATGTTGTTGTTGTAGCCGCACCTGCTGAAGTTCTGCCAGGAATCGTGGTCACTAGGAGACCGATTCATAAGCTAGTGGAACAATTCTTGAAGTTGAATCCACCTAAGTTTATTGGGGCAGGAGACCCCGAAGCTACTGCTTTATGGATCCAAGGTTGGAAACGACCTTTGCACTACTGATATGTAATGAGACCGAGAAAGTTGTTCTTGCAACCTACCAGTTGGAGGGAGTTGCAAATACCTGGTG
Source organism: Eucalyptus grandis (assembly GCF_016545825.1). Lineage (NCBI taxonomy): Eukaryota > Viridiplantae > Streptophyta > Magnoliopsida > Myrtales > Myrtaceae > Eucalyptus > Eucalyptus grandis. The sequence goes on from NC_052612.1 coordinate 36,889,635, forward strand.
GAGAACTACCCAAGGAGTAGTATTTTTGGAAGGTGTCGTCCCGGAATGGAATACCTTCCTTGAGACTTTCAACAGTAAATACTTCTCAGAGATTACCAAAGAGATGAAGATGGTAGACTTTTAGCGCCTTCACCAAAGCTCCATGACTATAGACCAGTATGAGGCGAAGTTTGTTGAACTATGGCAATATGCTCCTGAGCTGGTTGAGAATCCAGCAAATCGAGTGCGAAGATTCAAGGACGGATTCAAGCCATACTCGAGAAGTATACTGATTTCGCTGAATTTGAGAAATTACAATGACCTGTACTAGAGAGCCTAGATGATTGAGAGAGACCAGAATGAACGAGCCACCACATTTGGGTTGCAGTTTAGTTCGAACCAGGATGGAAATCGGTTTGGGAAAAGACTGATGACTGGAGGAAGATTTCCGATACCACCCAACAGAAATGGTGGGATATGAAAGTCATCAAGCCAGAATGGAGTGTGCCGTTCTTGCGGGAGATGACATGGGCCAGCCCCATGTCTCGCTAGGACGGGTGCTTATTTTGTGTGTGGCTAGGAATTGTCCCAGGAGACAGATGGGACCGCCGCAGTTGCCGCCACCGCCACAGATGAATCAAAACCGAGGACTTCCGCCACTGAATGCACAGCAAGGTGGACAACTCAGACCTCCAGCTCAAGGAAGGACATATGCCATCACTAGAGGACAGGCGAAGGACGCACCTAATGTGATTACAAGTACTGTTTCGCTTAACGACCATGCTACTTATACTTTATTTGACCTTAGTGCAACTCACTCGTTTATAGCTGAGCAGTATGTTAAGTTGGTAAGATTAATTCCTGAGTTGTTGGAATCGGTGAGTAGTATATCAACACTATTAAATGATAATGTGTTAGCTATAATGGGTTGTCTTGATTGCACGTTAGCAATTGGTGAGCGAGAGGAGAAGATAGACTTGATAGTCCTACCCATGTATGATTTTGATGCGATAATCTGCATGGACTGACTCACCAAGCAACGAACTAAGATGGACTATTATCGCAAGGCGATTCGATTTAACCCATTAGTAGGTGAAAATTTTGAGTTTATTAGGAGTTGAGGAGGACCCTCGATTTCCCTAATCTCGTCACTAGAGGCAATCCGATTGTTAGACGGGGGTTGTCAAGGTTACCTGGCAACTGTCGTGGATACAACATTTGAGGAGTTGAAGATAGAAGATATTGCAGTGGTTCAAGAATTTCCAGATATATTCCTAAAAGAATTGTTAGGTCTGTCGCTAGAAAGAGAGATTGAATTCGTGATTGAGTTAGCCTTCGGGATAGAGCCAATTTCTAAGGCTTTTTACCATATGGCTTTATTAGAGTTGAAAAAATTGAAGGTGCAGATGCAAGAATTATTGGATAAGGGATTCATATTTCCCAGTGCATCACCTTAGGAGGACCAGTTCTATTCGTGAAGAAGAAGGATGGTTCGTTGTGCCTGTACATCGATTATCGTCAACTCAATTAGGTGACGATCAAAAACAAGTATTCACTACCAATGATTGATGATTTGTTTCATTAGTTGCAAGGAGCATCTATATTTTCTAAAATCGACTTGAGAACATGATATCATCAGCTGAGGATCAGAAAAGAGGATATACCTAAGTCAGTGTTTCGTACTTGGTATGGTCATTATGAATTCATGGTAATGTCGTTTGGATTAACAAACACCCCAATTGCTTTTATGGATTTGATGAACCGAGTTTTCAAAGAATACCTAGATTAGTTCGTGATTATGTTCATCAATGATATCCTGGTGTACTCGAGAAGTCCAGAGGAACATGAAGGGCACTTAAGATTGGTACTACAGACACAAAGGACTCATGAGTTGTACGCCAAGTTCAGCAAGTGCGAGTTTTGGTTGACTCGTGTTGCTTTCCTAGGTCACGTGATTTCAAGAGAATGAATTTCCGTGGACCCATCCAAGATTGAAGCAATTATCAACTGGCCAAGACCAAAGATAGTGATAGAGATCAGAAGCTTTCTGGGTTTAGTAGGGTATTACAGACGGTTTGTTAAAGGGTTTTCAACGTTAGTATCGTTGTTGACTCAACTCTTGAAGAAAGAAGAGAAGTTCGTGTGGACAGACAAGTGCGAGAGTAGTTTTCAAGAGCTTAAGAAAAAGTTGACTACCGCACCTATGCTGACCATACCATCTGGTCCTGGAGGATATGAAATCTACAGTGATACGTCATTCAGAAGATTGGGCTACGTGCTAATGCAGCATGGTAGAGTTGTTGCATACGCGTTCCATCAATTGAGACCCATGAGTAGAACTACCCGACGCATGACTTAGAACTCGTAGAAATTATTTTCACTTTGAAGATTTGGAGACATTATTTGTGGAGAAATATTTCAGATCTTCACTAACCATCGAAGTCTCAAGTATCTATTCTCTCAAAAGAAGTTGAATATGAGATAGCGTCGTTGGATGAAACTCTTGAAGGACTATGATTATGGTATCTTGTATCACCCTGGAAAAGCGAATAAAGTCGCAGATGCACTGAGTCGAAAGCCCGCAGTTGCTTAGATGGTACTCAAGGAATGGACTTTGATCGAGAAGGCTCGAAATTCGGTTTTCAAGTTTGAGGTAGGCCACCTTTCAAATCTTATGGCCACTCTCAGAATTGAGCCAGAAGTGCAGAATAGAATCAAGACGTTTCAGTCAATAGATCCAAAGATTAAGAAGATCTTGCAAGAGGATATTGAAAAGAGGAAAGCTGACTTTCAGATTTATGAAGACGGAACACTAAGGTTCCGAAGATGATTGTGTGAACCTGATGATGCAGCACTCAAGGAAGAGATCTTATCAAAAGCTCATCGTAGCAGTTACAACATTCATCTGGATAGTACTAAGATGTATCAGAATCTGTGTCGATACTATAGGTGGTCTAGTATGAAGGCGGATATCGCCAAGCATGTCGCCAAGTGTCTAACGTGTCAACAAGTAAAAGCACAGCACTATAAGCCGGGAGGATTTCTGTAACCTCTTGAGATTCCCGAATGGAAATGGGAACATATCATGATGAACTTCATGACGGGTTTACCGAGGAGTCGGAGAGGAAATGACTTTATTTGGGTAGTGGTCGATAGACTAACAAAGTCGGCCCACTTCATTGCAGTACGAAAGAACCTTGATTTGGACAGGCACGAACAGCTGTACGTGTGCCAAATAGTTCATTTGTATGGAGTGTTGGTGACGATTACATCAGACCAAGACCCGAGGTTTACAGCTGCCTTTTGGAAAAGCTTGCAAAGTGCTTTGGAAACAAAGTTGTAGTACAGTACGGGGTATCATCCTCAGACGGATGGCTAGTCTGAGAGGACAATTCAAATCTTCGAAGACATACTGCGAGCTTGCGTATTGGATTTCAAGGAAAGTTGGGTAGAACAGCTTCATCTTATCGAGTTCGCTTACAACAACAGCTACCAGCAGAGCATTCAAATGGCTCATTTTGAAGTGTTGTATGGCAGAGCATGCAGATTGCCAATATGTTGGGATAAAGTCGGGGAATGGAAAATCATAGGCCCAGAGTTGATTCAGCAGTCAGTGGATGTAGTTGTCATCATCAGAGACAGACTAAAGACCGCTCAGAGTCGCCAAAAAAGCTACGTCGATAAGCGTCAAAGACCATGGAAATTTCAAGTTGGTGATCTTGTTTTTCTGAAAGTGTCACCAATGAGAGGTACTTCGTGCTTTTGGAAGAAAGGAAAGTTGAGTCCGAGGTACGTAAGTCCATTTGAGATTCTTGAAAGAATCGGGATCCTAGAGAGTCCAGTCCCTAGCTTCCGAGCATACCCATTTCAAGAACCTCCCCCACCCCCAAAGAAAAAAAAAGAAATTCAAGAACTAGTCACAAAGAAGACCCCCAAAAAGAAGTGAACTTTCCCAATTTTTTCTCACCAAGAACCCTCAAATTCTAATCTCTTCCCAATAAAATGAAAAATTTGCCGATCTGAATCTGTCACAACTTGAATTCTATCCCATCAGTTACCCTCAGCGTTCCTCTTGATGAGAGCGAAGTACCCAACTACAGCACAAACCGTGGCCACGACATTCCCTTCCTTGAGCAAAACCTTGCCCACCAGCCCAACGATCTCCTTTGTTATCTTGCTCCCTTCGTGGACCAGCGTCCTCTTGGGCTTCCTGAAGAAGGCCAGCAGCACCACGACCGTGATCCACGTCACTAGTGTCACCAGGATGGCGACGGCGAGGGTGGCGACCATGGAGAGGACCCCAAAGACGATGTCGAGGAGCACCGACGCGTAGAGGGTGGGCCACCTGGACGACGAGTGTTGGTTGGCCTGTGACTAGTACTAGGCGAGGATGGACTTGAGGGAGTTCCATGTGGAGGACAGGAGGGCGGCGTACATGCGAAGAAGCACACCCACATCCGCCGCTTGCTCATGATCCTGGGGATCAAAGGGTACAAGGACGGTGCCACCACTGCCAAGGCGGGGGACGCCGGCGGCTCTTCTTCCCTGTTAGCCATGGTGAGAGGAGGCCCTGACAAGAACGCCCGGAGGAAAAAAGAAGAAGAGGGGTTCGATCTTGACGACGATTCTGCAGGTGGGCTGCTTCTCTTCTGAGCATTTGATGAATCTAGACTGTTGGGTTCTTTCGGGGGAGGAGGTTTTCTTGATCTGCCGCAATTGTTTTCGCCCTTTATGCTATTGTCCTTTCTGCGTTCTGCACCTGTGTGGTCTTTGAGACGGAGACAATGCCCGAAGCAGATATGGTGTAAGAAAGGGGGAGAGGCGAGGTGGGACACACGAGCCTTCGGTGGGGCGCCTAGCTTAGGGTGGGTTTGGTTAGACTTTAGCGAAAAGTCATTGGGAAAATGTAAAGGACTTTAAGTCACATAGGTTTTTCAAAATGCAAATTGCGTTTGGTAAATCGTAACCTAAAAGTTCCTTGTGAAATACATTTAACCAAAATTGCATTTGGATAAGTTATCATTACAAAAGTCTTTATTATTAGAAAAAAAAACTCACCGGTGAAGGCTAGTCACCAGCGGCCATCGTTTGAGGTTGCCGGACCTCAGGTGGCCCCTAGAGACCACCGGTGAGGGCCGCCTAGAGTTGGGCGATCGATGGCGACCTAGGCGAGACCCTCACCTGAGGTCGCGTGGCCTTGGCGAGAGTCGCCTGCGGTCGGGTGACCCTTGGCAAGGGTCGCGAGATACCGGCTAAAACCCTAGCCGAGGTCGCCGACCATAGGCGAGACCCTTGCTTGAGGTCGCACAGCCTCGGTGAGCTCGCCTGTGGTCGACAACCTCAGCGACGTCTCGGTTGAGGTTGTGCAATCCCTGGCGTAGCGGCTCGAGGGCTGCCTAGCACGTGACCTCAAGCAATGATCTCGCTGGGGATCGCGAGACCCAAGCGAGACCTTCGGTGAGGGCCGCTACACCGAGGGTCACGCGAACCCAATGACCTCAGGCGAGGGTCTGGGCATGGGTCGCGCTACCAGATCGCACGGTCCATATACCGCCGGAGGTCGCATGACCCACCGACGACTGTCACTTGGGTCGCCGTGATTGTTGCCAGCCTCTCTCTGCTCTGTCGCCAGCCATTCACGACCTTGCTTAGCCCGAACGTCTGCCTCAACGAAGGAGATGAATAGTGTCTCGCAAGTTTTTCCCAAAGGCTAAAAGCTCAAGGCGCCCCCACACCAACGTTGGGCTTTTAGCCTTCAGAAAGCCAACCTTCCCCAAATGGGGTTTGTAAAACCTTTCCCAAACACTCAATATTTGGCCAAAAGGCCTTTAGGTGGCCAAAGCCCATTTGCAAAGCAAGTCCCAAACGCACCCTTATTAGTCAATTTGGAATTGACTTGGGTATGATGGGCAATTCGGGTTCAGTGAACAGATTCTATAATTAGTCGGTCATTAAAAAAATTCACCTCATTTTCAAGTTAGATCCCTTTTAGAGAATTTCACGGGACCAATTGGAGGGTTACAACCGTGCAGATTCCTTGGAAGTAGCCAATTGCCATCTTTTTCGACAAAAACTAAAAATAAAAATAAACCATATGCCTAATTATGTCACAAACCGGATGAGCAAATCGCATTGGCACCAAATTTTTATCAGGTCCATCATCTGTATAAGAAGTGATGTATACTTTCGCAGTTCGATAATTTTATCGTATATAGATTTTCTTCCGAACAAGATTTACTAATCTATTGAAGAACTTACTAGCTTAGCGTCAACACAAGCTTGCTTTTCTAATAGTAAGAAGAGTTACGTGCCAAAGCAAAGAGGAAAGTCGTATTTTCTAAAATATTTTCTAGTTTAGCGTCGACACAAGCTTGCTTTTCTAATAGTTGATGAAACATGGGGCTAAATTCTCAATAATTACCAAGCAAAAAGGTACCTCAAAAGTTTCACGGGCTCCTAAATTATTTTCTCAATTTAGATAATCAATTCGAAAACGTTTAACCAAATTCAAAAATATGAAAATGAAATAGACAATCAATTTTCACAGGAGATTCATAGAAGATGAAGAATGATGATACCCAAATTTGTTCGTCCTTCTTTAATTTTCAAAATTTTATTGTCGATTTCATTTCTTTTACCTTGGTTGCAAATGTAACAATGAATTTGATGCTTCTCAACATAATTCTCCCATTGATATAATTCTTTGGGTCGATGAACAATTCCTTTTTACTTTGGGCCAAACACCAACATCATTCGAAATTGAAACTGTTGGGAGCAATTTCATCGCTATGCTCTCAAGAGTCACAATCACTTGAGGAAACTCTTAAAATCTCCAATTAGAACAAAAAAAAGAAAAAAAGAAAAAAAGATCATGATCCACAGTCAATATATTTCATGCTTATACAAATGAAAAAGTCACATTAGATTAAAAATGAGGGATGTGATAGGGACAAAAAAAAAAATTTGTTTCTACATACAAGGCTTGCTCGTGGTTTTGGCCCCAATATCATCGGTATGAACTTCAATGTGTTTGTCCCTCATTTCACTTAAAATGGCATTTATTAAGGAGTAGCCCGGCATTTTTAAAACCAAATGGCATAACAAATACCTAAAGGAAAGGACAATAAAAAGCTGTCTTTTGAAATCTTCTTTAGTTAGATCTGTTTTTGTATCCTAAGCATCTGTCCATGAAGGTTAATAGCTCATTGTCGACTTCATTATCAAATATTCATTCTGCCACAGGCATGGGGTATTCATTTTTAGGATTTGCTTTGTGTGAATCCCTAAAGTTGATACGTACAAACTTTTTCGTTCTTTTTTTATAATGGATACAAGGTCAGAGATCCAGTCAACGTAGTCTGGCAATCTGCAATTTGAATAAAGTGAGCCTTGAACGGGGATTAAAACAATACGAGTTCGATAACTTTTGTATGGCATTCATTTGAGTATCATCACATTGATATGATATTTATCATTTGAGTGTCATTTCCGATAAATCGTCCCACATGGATTTTTTTACTTAATTTTTCACTCCGATGTGGAGTTCTTAAAAATAAATGGAAGTCTAATGTGGAGGTGAGAACAATCTAAAGACAATCTGAAGCATACTAATAATACAAACTAGTCATTCCAGCTCCATCATCAATCACCAAAAAAGAATAGCCACAGTAAAGGGCTCGCAACCAAATGAGTGTCAACTGAAGAATGAGACCTTTCCATCTACCAGCATCTGATCCCCAATTCCGCGAATTTCAGGAACAAAAAGAGAAGTGCGACAAAAGATAAAAAGAATCAAAGCCACGCAGCAAAAGAACTATTCATTCAGGGTTGTGCTTGAATCTGGAATGAGGCGCGGTTGAGAGACGTGGATGGAGAAGGTTCTAAGTATCCTCTTTTCATCGCCCACTACAGCGAAACGACGAAAAGAATTGAGTATGTGGTATTTTCTGGTTCGACTTTTTACAGGCGAAGGCACGGTCGGAGAAACAAGAAAAGAACAGGGACTGCAGGACGAATTGGCTTCCGAGTGAGAGCGAACAACGACGACGATTCGCCCGGAGCCGAAGCGGAGACGGTGCTGCAGCAGGGAAAGCGACAAGAAATTCTTGTTGGACCTCACGGCCCACAATAGTAAAAGTATTGACTTATATCTTGATTTTATTCCTAAAACCGAGAGCCGCTACTCTTGCTTCGGCTCTCAATTGTGAATTTGATGAGATGATACTTCGAATTGGGATTACGGTTCTCGAAAATGAAAATTGAATTTTGCTCAACGTCATTTAGCCTCCCGATTGCTGACTTTAGCTTGTCAACACGCTACTTTGGATGGTTTGTCATAAATTAATGCCACGTCCGGTGAAACAAATCGCCGATGACACTTGATTGATTTAAATTTGTTGCCAAATGAGAGAAAAAAAGTTATGATCGATTTTAAATTTGTTACCAAATGAGAGAAAAAAAGTTATGATTCTTAAGTGAGTACTATACATACGAAAATTATGACACTCCTGTTGTTCTTATCTCATTTTGAACTAACTCCCTAATATCATTAGGACTCACTTTCTATTATCTGGACTGACACTCTTCGTGGGAGTTGTTTAACAGGCCTTGCTTCAGGTAAGGTTGGCAGTTTGTGCTCGACCAAGCTTCAATCTAGTCCTGGCATGTCTTTGTGTATTCCTATACAAAGCAATCTTTGAACCTTTGAAGGATTTCAACTTAATTCTTTGGCCATCGATGGCTCTTTATCAGTTTCCAGATTTACTTCGACCGGAGGATCGCCGGATACGATCATTTCCTCTGTTCAGACCCCTTCTTTGGCCAATTCCTCCTCGTAGTCCTTTACGAAGGTCTGGGTGTCCAGTAAGTTCTCTTCGGCCGCGAAAGTGGCTGCCCTTCGAATGGTATCCTGGACTTCTTTCATGCGAAGTGTCGGCCCATCTAAGTCACCACTGGGGGGTTTTTGGAAACACCCTGCTGCCCATTCACTCAAAGCATAAGCGGTGGTGAGAAGGGGTTTGCAACCAGGTCAGTTCACACAGGTTCACCCAGGGATCGATTCGATCCCCAGGTAAAAAAATTGGGAATCGGCCTCGACTGACCCAATTCCCCACCTTGAACAAGTTGATTTTACCTAAAGTTGGTTTTCATTAGAACCGGTTTCAAGACTGGTTTTCGGGTAGGACTGGCTTAAAATCACATCCTAGAAGTCTTTTATCTTTTATGTTGTATTCAAATAAAAACAAGAGATCCAGCTGCTCATCCTCGAATTTTTTTCCATTGTGGCATTTTTACCAAAGCATGGAAATTAGAAGCCGGCAGCTGTGTTGTTCTCTGGAAATCGAAAAGACCAAAGCTAGCCTAATCCCATCGATTCATTAATAAGCAACAGAAATGACTTGCTATAAAGGTTAGACACCACAATATGATTGCATATTTCACCCGGAAATTCCTCCCGAAGGTGCATATTTATGCAACATTAGCTTCGAGTGAGTATAAAGAGAAATAACAAATAAAAGAAAAGAGACAAGAAAGAGAGGCAAAAGAAGAGTCGATGAAACATGGATAAAAAATAAGATGGGCCAGCTCCAAGATCAATCATGGACCTAGCCTAGAATTGGTCAGTTCGGTTATGTGGATGGGCAATTTGATTTTTGATCCCAATAATTGGGATTTATTTTAATAAGATAGGTTTCGGATTTTTGATTTGGAATATATCTATCTTGAGATCGATCACTGAGACCTTCATTGACAAGGCAGCATTGCCCTATGCGTCCGAACTCAATTCTTGAACCGGGATCTGTTGGTACACTTCTACAGCAGCCGGATCAGGGAATCTCCTTTTTTAACGGCCGCCAACCATGACTAGCTTTCCCAGGTCAAGAGAGAAATTCTACGGGAGAAAACGTGTTTAAAAGGCGGGGGAATCTAATGCCCGGATTCTCCTTTCCTTCGAGAACGAAAGTTCGAGGAACATTAGCTTAATCATCCTCATGATTTTTCCCCTAAAAATAATCAAGGGACGGTAGCGCCTTTCTCAGGACCAGCACATGCCTTGCTTTACTCCTTTCAATCTGAACCCCTCATGTTCACGCACTTTGGCGATTCCGTTACCTTCTTTCTTTAGTTAGCCTTCTTTTCTCCAATGAACTTGGGTGATGTCAATCCATGTTTGAGTTTCTTCTTCACAGAAGAAATTATCGATCACTTCTTAGTATTTCTCGTTAAGAATCTGACAATACTGCCGCTGTGATGAATTTTTGAAGTGAGATTTATGCAAGTACAATATTATGATAATCACGTGCTATACCAATATAATTATGTGGATTAGTTATATTCATGTTACATTTGATGCGATATAAACATGTGCTTGGCCTATTCAGAGGTCTCTCTCTTTTTAATCTTTTTTTTTTGTGAAATAAAATTAATTCAACGTGGTGAGGGAGCAGTTCAAATTCGATCGAAAGTTCACATACTGCAAAAACCGAAATGAGGGCACGGGGGAGTTCATTCGTTGTCTTGACCTTACGATTTTTGTACCTCCACAGTAGTAAAATATCATGCATGTGATTTTCACATTATAAGTTGGAACTTTGCAAAAAAGAGAAGAAAAAGATAAAACATGCACCTTTATTGAGAAACGATTCCTCTCAATTACAAAAACTCATGCGAGACACCATATTAGAAGATGCTCTATAAAGAGCACTTTAGGTTTGAATAACTCAAAGTATATTCACATTGAAAATTGCATCATTTGAGTAACTTTAAGCTTTATGTTGTAGCATATTAAACGTTAAAGTCTGCATGAAATTCTTTTTTGAAACTTCTAGGTTTCTTCCTTTGTTTTTCACGAACGGTTAATTTTTTTGGTGAAGACAGTTTGTGAAATTCTCGATCCAATTGATGTTGGGTCAAATCCCATGAGGTATAAACTAGACACCTACTGAACCGATGCAGCATAAATATACGATAGTTGTTGAATAAATGAAACTTTGGTTCGAATTACTATCTATGCATGTGTCACGGGTCGATCGATTGGGATCGTGATCGTGCGGCGACTTGGGCAACTTTGGATCACCCAAGCAAGTCTTGCTTGATCAGACGCTTACCCGCTTGCTTACCCGGATCGTTTACCCGCTCGCTTACCCGGATCGTTGAGAGAGAAAGTTAGAGAGAGGAGCTTTGAAAGAAAAGGAAAGCTTTAATATTACTGAAAAATGGATTTGATGATTACAAATGAAGGAGGACACCCCTTTTATAGTTGAGGGCCTCGGATTACATCCGTTGATCTACTTTTCATCCGACAGGCGAGATCGCACCGCCTCAACTATCGACATAAATACTCAACTACTGTCTACCGACATTAATGAAAGGAAAACTTCTAGAATCAGGCGAAATGACGGTGTTGCTCGCCCTTGGAAACTTCGGGGAGCAGGTTTGGTGGAAACCGAGTGAGAGCAGGAGGTCCACGGGTGAGTCGTGATCGCCCCTTGGGAACCTCTCGGGTCGACTCTCTTTAGGCCCGTGACATTCTCCCCCACTCATTCGAGCAACGCCCTCGTTGCTCTTAGCTTGACGGGCAGCCTTCTTGGCACGAGCACGGGCTTTGGCACAGGCTCTCTTGTTCTTCTTTTGCTTCGCTCAGACGCTCACAAACGAAGGGCCGCAACCTTCTATGATGGAGTCGGACTTGGTACGCGGCTCGGTCTTCGGCTTGGACGGAGCACGCAGCGCGCACTCAACCTCGGGGAAGAGCGCTTGGATGGGCATGGCGTGTGTTGGAGTAGGATCCAACTTGACCTTTGACTTCACCTAGGACAGCTTGTTGATGCGCATCACGGCCTTCAAGCTCTTGTCGAGGCGTCGAATCGACGCGATCGTCTTAGTGTCGACCACCCCTATGATCATGGGGATCATCGACGGACACTTTTGGTCGAGGATCATCATGCACTTGGTCCTCATGTCGATCATCGCTCCCATACTTTCAAAGAATTGCATGCTAAGAATGAGATCGCAATCGTCAAGAGGGATTACCTCGAACGCCATCTTGCCCGTGGGAGTGGTGTTAAGATGGTTGGTGTTAGGAGTTCTGGGATAGAAGGATTACATCACTTAGGAGCTCTGAAGGCTCTGAAGACGGGGTAGGCCTCCCGTGCACAAACTGATCGGGGGCTAATGCCACTCTCTTGACGAGGCCATGGCAGGTTGAAACTAGTTATTGTGCCTAAAGAGAACTGCTGCCTTACTCGATGGACTAGACGCCCGAGCAAAGCTAGGCGTGGTAGGATCTCGCACGAAGAATCATTCACCGTATCATTCGTGAAACAGCTATAGAAAGAAGGCCGGCCTTGTGAATTCCACTCGCCAGGCGCCCGCGGGTCGTTCCGAGGCCAAGGAAGCTCTTGGCCCGTGACAAGTGGTATCTGAGCAAGAATCCCTCCAGTAAGCGAGTGAGCAAGTCGGAGAATCGAACTCCTCGCTCAAGTGCGGGTCGACCAAATAAGTCCTAATGGATGGGTGCTAGGACGAGTCAGCTTCTCGCCGAGCGGAATGCGAGTTAGAGAAGAACCGAACCCTTGCTGAATGGGGATAACGTTCCTGGATTGATCGGTAAATACGAAGAAGAGGTCTACTATCACGTTTTCAACAAGAAAAGAACCTCCATTGGTCTGCTAGGGTCAAGATGTTGGTTAGGCTGAAAGGGTGCTGCCAAAATATGCGATTGGCGAAAAATGCCACACTTGCCAAAAAGCGCAGGTGACTGAGAAGGGCTGAGCGGCTGAGATCAAAAGAGACCATCAATGGAGCAAAACCTGTTTTGTTGGGCGAGCGTGACCGTTCGATGTGAATTCCCAAAAGTGGCACATCAATGGTTAATTTACGCAAGGAAGCGACAGAGCAAAGATCGCAACGAGGGCGTTGCAAATTGAGTGAGGGAGAATGTCACGGTCCGTGAATCCTCCTGTACTCGTGACACTTGTGAGTAGCGCTTGAGATTATCTAGTGAAAAGTGTGAGGCAGAAGGGTAGAACACAACTGGTCCGTGGGAGTGGCATCAGGACGGTTGGTGCTAGGAGTTCTGGGATAAAAGGATTACATCACTTAGGAGCTCTGAAGATGGGGTAGGCCTTCCATGCACAAACTGGTCGGGGGCTGATGCCGCTCTCCTGACGAGGTCATGGCAAGCCGAAACTAGTTGTTGTGCCTAAAAAGAACTGCCGCCTTACTCGATGGACTAGACGCCCGAGCGAAGCTAGGCGTGGTAGGATCTCGCACGAAGAATCATTCACCGTATCGTTCGTGGAACAGCTATAGAAAGGAGGCTGGCCTGGCGAATTCCGCTCGCCAAGCGCTTGCGGGTCGTTCCGAGGCCAAGGAAGCTCTCGGCCCGTGACACATGCATGAATTTTTTTGTGAACTCAGATAACTATAATTAACGGGTCTTTTGCCACAGCAAAAGGATCTATGGTACGTACTGCTTCTTAATAACAAAGAAATTCAAGAGTGCAAAATATGGGATTACTTGTCTGCTTTTTGTCGCACTATGACATCCTGTCCGAATTGCTATTTGATTGGTGTATGAAATTAGCAAAAAACCATGACAACTTGCGAAAATCCAAGACAAAACAAATGGAGCCGATCGTTGGTCCGATGATTTTTCTCTTCTTTTCTTTTCCCTCTTAGTCTTTCTTAATGATCTTCGGACCGCATCTATCTGTATACAAAATGAAAAGGAGGTATCGCATTAAAATACCTGCTTAAAAGTCAGCTCGTCCTAAAAGCTAAAGTGAAACAACTCAAAGCTCGTGCACAGCACAAAACAATCGAATCCCGCAAAAACGCGCCTCTCTCTCTCTCTCTCTCTCTCTCTCTCTGCCATGGCGTGACCATTGATCATGCTTTGCAATCTTCAGTCCAAAAGCTTCACCAAAGCCGATTCACCACCGCATGACCGACTCACAGAGTCGAACCACTGAGCTCCCCCGCAGAAACCCCGACCCAATGAGCCACCTTCGCAGCCCGAATATACCCGGCAACCTGAGGGGTCGATCCTGGCCCGGCCAGACCCTGCCTGGTGGCGATGATCAAGAACCACCGTACAACATCATCCCAGTTGCTGCCGTCCCAGCTGACCACCCCTCCCTCCGTGTCCTGGAGGTCCGTGCTGCCTGCGCCGCCCTGCGCTCCGTTGGTGACCTCCGCTGGCCGCCATGGTCCCCGTGGCGCCCTGACTACGACCTCCTCGACTGGCTCCGCCTCTTCTTTGGCTTCCAGGAGGATAATGTCCGGAACCAACGGGAGCACCTCGTCCTCCACCTCGCCAACCTCCAGATGCGGCTCGCATCAAGGCCAGACAACATTGAGGTCCTTGACGTCGCCGTCCTCTGCTGCTTCCGGAAAAAGCTTCTCCGGAACTACACCCTCTGGTGCTCCTACTTGGGCAGGAAGTCAAACATCTGGATCTCCGACTGCCATGATGTTATCTCGGACCCACGGCGTGAGCTCCTCTATGTCTCGCTCTATCTCCTTGTCTGGGGCGAGTCAGCGAACCTGCGGCTTATGCCAGAGTGCATTTGCTACATCTTCCACAACTTGGCGATGGAAATGAACAGGATCTTAGAGAATTACATTGACCCGAACACTGGACAGCCCGTTTTGCCTTCGGTCTCAGGAGAGAAGGCCTTTTTAAAAGAAGTTGTGAAGCCAATATACGACACGATTAGGAAAGAGGTCAACAGGAGCAAGAATGGGACTGCGCCCCCCGGTGCATGGAGTAACTATGATGATATCAATGAGTACTTCTGGTCTGGAAGGTGCTTTGCAAAGTTGAGATGGCCGATCGATAGTGGAAGTAGCTTTTCCACGAGGGATGGGAACAGATATCGAGTTGGCAAGATGGGGTTCGTAGAGACGAGGACGTTTTTGAACTTGTTCCGGAGCTTCGATCGATTGTGGGTGATGTTGGTTCTGTTTCTGCAAGCTGCAATCATTGTGGCTTGGCACGATGATAAGGAGTATCCATGGCAGGCATTGAAGAGCAGGGACCTTCAAGTCAAGGTCTTGACTATTTTCATGACTTGGAGTGGGATGAGGTTCTTGCAGTCCTTGCTTGATGCTGGAACGCAGTACCTCTTGGTGTCAAGAGAAACGATGTTTTTAGGAGTGAGGATGGTGATGAAGATTGTCGTGGCAAGTCTTTGGATGATTGCTTTTTGGGTGTTCTATGGACGGATTTGGTCGCAAAGAAATGCCGATGAGAGATGGTCACAAGAGGCAAACAGGAGATTGGTGCATTTTCTCGAGCTGGCCTTCGTCTTTGATCTTCCTGAGCTGTTGGGATTAACCCTGATGATCATTCCATGGATTCAAAATTTCCTAGAGGAAAGAAACTGGAGGATCTTCCACCTGTTCACGTGGTGGTTCCAGAGCCGTATCTTCGTGGGTCGTGGCCTTAGAGAAGGTCTGGTCGATAGTGTGAAGTACTCTCTATTTTGGATACATGTACTAGCCACCAAATTTTTATTCAGCTACTTCCTGCAAATTAAGCCCATGATCCAACCCACGAAACAGCTCTTGAAGCTGGTAGATGTGAAATACGAGTGGCACCAGTTCTTTGGCGACAGCAACAGGTTTGCTGTTGGGCTGTTGTGGCTCCCCGTGGTGCTTATTTACCTTATGGATCTGCAGATTTGGTACTCGATCTATTCATCCTTGGTTGGAGCAGCAGTGGGGTTGTTAGATCACTTGGGCGAGATCCGAAATCTGGAGCAGGTGAGATTGCGGTTCCAGTTCTTTGCGAGCGCTGTTCAGTTTAATCTAATGCCTGAGGGGCAGCTTTTGCAAACGATAGGAAACAAGTTCAAGGATTTGCTTCACCGGCTGAAGCTGAGGTATGGACTGGGCACGCCGTACCAGAAGTTTGAACCTAATCAGATCGAAGCGCTGAGGTTTGCTTTGCTTTGGAATGAGATCATAGCCATATTTAGGGAAGAGGATATAGTATCTGACCAGGAAGTTGAGCTTTTGGAGCTACGGAGGAGTGCTTGGAGTGATAGAGTTATTTCCTGGCCATGTTTTCTCCTGTTCAATGAGCTGTTGCTTGCTTTAAGACAGGCCAAGGAGCTAGTTGATGCTACTGACAAAAGGCTCTGGTATAAGATCTGCAAGAACGAGTACAGGCGCTGTGCTGTGATCGAAGCATATGACAGTGTCAAGCACTTGCTGCTTGAAATAGTCAAAATTGACTCGAAGGAGCATTCTGTGATCACTGATTTGTTCGAAAAGATTGATCGCTCCATCGAGGATGGGAAATTTACGAAGCAGTTCAACTTGTCCATGTTGCCTGAGATACACAAACATATATCAAAGTTGGCTAAGCTATTGAAAGATTCCAAGAAAGACGTGGGTAAAATTGTGCTCGCTCTGCAGGCCCTTTATCGGATTGTTATTAGGGAGTTCTCCATAGATGGGGAGGATCAGTTGGCATCTGGTGGTCGATTGCCTTTCATGGATGCTGTTGAATTGCCCGATCCAAGTAATAGCCAGTTCCATTGGCAAGTTCGTCGCTTGCACATTATTCTGACCTCGAGGGACTCTACGCACAATGTTCCTTCAAATGTTGAGGCGAGACGGCGAATTTGCTTTTTCAGTAATTCGCTATTTATGAACATGCCCCACGCACCTAAAGTGGAGAAAATGTTTGGTTTCAGTGTTCTGACTCCTTACCACAATGAAGAGGTACTGTACAGCAAAGAACAGCTTCTCAAAAAGAACGAAGATGGAGTTTGCATATTGTTTTATTTGAAGACCGTATATCCTGATGAGTGGAAATATTTCATAGAGAGAATGCTTAGAGAAGGAAAGGTGGTAAAGGCTGATGAGGACGATGAAACAATGGCCAAGTTGAGAGATCTTAGGCTTTGGGCGTCATACAGAGGCCTGACACTTGCTCGAGCAGTCAGAGGAATGATGTATTACCATCGAGCACTTAAGGTGATGGCTTTTCTTGATTCTGCATCAGAGGTGCAAATTCAGGAATTAGCAAAAAGACTGGACTCAGGGGGGCAAGATGGCAGCACGAACAGTTCTAGGTTGGAGGAGTTGTCTTCTTCTCTGAGTTTTAATACCAGTATTAGTTCAACCAATCTTTCGTTAGAAGACCATATATCTGCGATGAAATGCACATTCGTGGTCGCTTGCCAGATTTATGGGTCTCAAAAGGCAGAGAAAGATAATCGTGCAGAGGAAATATTGTCCCTGATGAAAAATAATGAAGCGCTCCGAGTAGCTTATGTAGAAGAAGTCCCCGCCGGGAGGGATGAAAAGGATGAAAAGGAATACTACTCTGTTCTGGTCAAGTACGATGGGCAACGCCAGAAGGAAGTAGAACTATACAGGGTCCAATTGCCTGGTCCTTTGAAGCTTGGAGAGGGAAAATCAGAAAACCAGAACCATGCGCTCATTTTCACTCGTGGTGATGCTGTCCAGACTATCGATATGAACCAAGACAACTATTTCGAGGAGGCACTCAAGATTCGGAATCTGCTGGAAGAATTCAAGACTTACTATGGCATACGGAAGCCTACCGTCTTGGGGGTTAGAGAACACATCTTCACTGGTTCAGTTTCATCGCTTGCTTGGTTTATGTCAGCTCAAGAGATGAGTTTAGTCACGTTGGGGCAACGCGTCTTGGCTAGTCCTTTGAAAGTTCGAATGAATTACAGCCATTCAGATGTTTTCGACAGGTTTTGGTTCTTAAGCAGGGGTGGTATTAGCAGAGCATCCAGAATAATCAACATTAGTGAAGATATTTCTGCCGGATTTAATTGCACATTGAGAGGAGGCAAGGTCACACACCATGAGTACATACAAGTGGGAAAGGGAAGGGATGTTGGATTGAATCAGATATCAATGGTTGAAGCCAAGGTTGCTGCTGGAAATGGTGAACAGGTCCTTAGCAGAGATGTCTATCGGTTGGGGCATCGGCTTGACTTCTTCCGGATGCTATCCTTCTTTTACACCACTGTGGGATACTTCTTTAACACAACGATGGTCATCCTGACAGCCTATGCATTTTTATGGGGCCGGCTCTATCTTTGTCCCGCTGCAAGCAGCAGCAACGACAATAAAGCACTCGGTACAATTCTAAATCTATTTGTCATCCAACTCTGTCTATTCACGGCAATCCCTATGATAGTGGAGAGCACCCTTCAGCATGGATTTCTTCAAGCTATGTGGGATTTCATGACCAAGCAGCTCCAGTTATCATCTGTTTTCTACACGTTTTCTATGGGAACTCGTGCCCACTACTTCGGCCGGACCATTCTTCACGGTAGTGCGAAATATCGTCCCACAGGACATGGGTTTGTCGTGGACCACAAAAGTTTCGCAGAGAACTACAGGCTCTATGCACGTAGTCATTTTGTGAAGGCGATTGAACTAGGCGTATTACTCACATTCTATGCGTCACGCAGCCATGCTGACAAAAATACCTTCACTTACAAAGCCTTGACCATATCAAGTTGGTTCCTTGTTGCTTCATGGATAATGGCTCCTTTTCTGTTCAATCCTCTGGGTTTCGATTGGTTGAAGACAGTGCATGACTTCGACGATTTCATGAACTGGATATGGTTCCGTGCTGGTGTGTTTACTAAAGCTGAAGAGAGTTGGGAAGTCTGGTGGTATGAGGAGCAGGATCATCTAAGAACAACAGGTCTTTGGGGAAAACTGGTAGAGGTAATATTGGATCTCCGCTTCTTCCTTTTCCAGTATGGGGTTGTATACCAACTCGGAATCCCAGCTGGAAGTAGAAGTATTTCTGTTTACTTGCTCTCTTTGATTTGCTTTTTTGTAATTCTGGGGGTCCATGCGCTTATATCATATGCCTGGGACAAGTACGCGGCAAGAGAACACATGTACTATCGACTCGTGCAGTTCCTCATCATCATACTAGGAGCACTCGCGTTAGTTGCATTGGTGGAGTATCGACAGCTCAAAGTAAAAGAGATTTGCACCAGTTTGTTGGCGTTCATCCCCACCGGATGGGGCCTCATATCGATAGCGCAAGTTCTTCGACCGATTCTGAAGCCCACTTGGATCTGGGGCAGGGTTGTTTCTTTAGCTCGTCTTTATGATATAATGTTCGGAGTGATTGTCATGGCTCCAATAGCTGTGTTTTCTTGGATGCCGGGGTCTATGCAGACACGGATTCTATTTAACCAAGCATTTAGCGAAGGACTCTGGATTTCACGGATTGTCTCCGCAAAAAGGCCGAAGGTTCACTTATGATTTCGAGGAGATTCTTTTTGCTGGACATTTCGGGAATACTGATTTGGCTTGGTTAATACTTTCTTCCCATGTTTTTAACAAGTGATTCATAAGGAATCTACTTATCTACACTTGTGGGGATCTTTTCCTTTTTATGAGATGTAACTCTATTGATGACCCTTTGATATGACAATGATGCTGCTTGGAAAGTTGTTTTCTTTCCTTCTAGATTTTAATTCATTTTTAACTGTCACTCGGTTCTTGCTGTCCTAGGATGCACTTTCACTTTTTAGACTGGTGCTTGAACTTTAGTTCTGATTGGTTTAGGGCAAATGCTTTCCAAGCCTGCAAAGGTGAAAGAAGCTGGGCAAGCGAAGCTTTTCACATATATACTCTGCTAAAATGAAGGATTGGAAACTCAAGCACGAGTTCTGAAATACTGAGCTTTGAATAAGCCAAGTCCTTGAACTGGTTGGGCCCTTGGTAGATTGGGGTGAAGTAGCTTCTAACTGGAGAATTTTATATGCATTTTCTGATACATCGAACGTTTCTGTTGGCTCACGTGTGATTAACAGTCGAGCGAATGATACAAAACCATTGTTATTTACTCTGCATTTGTTTCACTTTTCATGGTACTTCATGTATATTTAAATTAGAGTGGTATGCTTAGTCACATATGATGGAAATATGTCATTCTGAACTCAATGAACTCAAGCTAGCAAATGGGCATCATCATCTCGATGAACAGTTTCGACTAGGATAATTTTCTATCAAGCTCAAATTAATATGGATGAATTCAAAAAAAATCAGTTCGTTATTTGAAACCACACATGATTTTAAATTGATTTCAAAAAAGCAATTTGAAGAATCCCGAGTAAATAAATAAAATTTTCGACCAAGAAATTAAAAAGACTGTCCGTGCTGCCATCTTGCCCCCATGAGTCCAGTTTTTTTGCTAATTCCTGAATTTCCACCTCTGATGCAGAATCAAGAAAAGCCATCACCTTAAGTGCTCGATGGTAATACATCATTCCTCTGACTGCTCGAGCAAGTGTCAGGCCTCTGTATGACGCCCAAAGCCTAAGATCTCTCAACTTGGCCATTGTTTCATCGTCCTCATCAGCCTTCACCACCTTTCCTTCTCTAAGCATTCTTTCTCTCGTTGTTTTTTTTTTTCGAAATTCTCGAAAACTTAACACATGGCTCTCATTTAAATATTACATAAATACTGTGAAAAGTAAATAAATGCATGGTAAGTAATGGTTCATTATTAATCACTCCTATCAAGAAAAGAGAACGTCGATTTTGACTGGAATTTTGACCAATAACATCCCTAATTGAAGCTACACCACTTGCTACGAGTAGAATTAGTGAAATAGCGGAAAGTTGCAATCCTCAAATGAATTAATGATGTACAGAATCACATGTGGAAATATTTTTAAAATATCAAATCTGACAACACTTGGAATCGAATTATAAGCACGCTGTATTATCAATGCAAGCAAACAAATGTCGAAGCCTGTCATCCAAATTTTTTAACTCAATTATGCGCATGTGGAAGCACACAAAATAGGTTGAAAGAGAGAGACAGCAACGTTGCACGTCACTCTCTATGTAGCGTGTGAAAGCATATTATGTCGCTCTCTCATTAAGGCACGCTCCTCTGGTCATTATGAGGGAGTGGTGTAATGACCAGAGTGTTACTTGGTTGAGTATCATGGACAAGGACTGATTTCCTGGCAGAAAATAGCCATCCTACAAGCTTTGTACTTGCGAAAGCTATGATCTGCTTTCTTGTTAACTAATTTTATTGCTCTTGGTTGAGATTTTGTATGTATTTTTAGGTTTGTAAGAGGACCTTAGATGGGTCTGAGGTGATTGCTTGACAAGTTAACTCAACTCGCGAAAGCATGATTAAGAGTGTAAGGAGACAATTAGAAGGAAAAAAAGGGAAGAAAATAACTGCACTATAAGCTCTGTGCCTATGAAAGCTATGATCTTTGTCATTGTTAAAGCTACTAATTTTGTTACTCTCGGGCGAGATTTGGGTATATTTTTAGGTTCATGCACATTTTAGGTAAAACCCACCCATCTTACTTCTATTGTTTTGCCCAGATTTCCTGCTCCGTCTTTCAGATATTTAGCAATAATGGCATAGCGATAATGGCATGGCGCATGAGAGACGAACAGTGGTGGCATGAAGAAGCCACTGCAGGGTGGTTGCGTGAAATGCAGGAGATGTGATCTTGGTGCCAGAGATGCGATCCTCTCTCTCTTGTTCAGTACTCTTGCCACCAGAGCTGTGATCCCGGTGCTTGATGCTCGTTGCGCCTCTCTCATTTGCTCTCTACATATAAGACTTCTCTTCTTCTGTAACCACCACTCCACCGCCACCCCCATCTCTCGAACACCTCCGACTCCAATGGCGGCTAGTAGCAGTAGTAGTGATGCTGCCACCCTCCTCCAATGCTATGATGCTTTACAAAAGGCCGAAAAGAAGCTGATCAGACTCAAAGGGAACCCAAAAAGGCAAGTGATAAAATTGATTTGATCTTATATCTTCTGTTTTTTTTTTTTTTGGGCTTTAATGTTTTTCTTTTAATGTTCTTCCACAGCAAGAAAGATGCCCAAGCTCAAAGAAATGCAGCTCAAGATGCCCTCGCTCAGATCATCGACTCCATCAATAACAAGGAAGTCCTCGTCCTCAACACGGTTGCGGAAGCAAAGGCCTTCACATGCTTGCTTAAATATTTTGAAGAGGGTAAGCGTGTTTCCCTGAGAAAGGTGGAGATACCTTGCCAGGTGGGGAGTGATGCCACGAGGAAGATGTGGAGGATCTTGGAATTGGCCGGACTGATATCAGCAGACCCCGAGCTGATGTTCAAGTTTCCTTAATATCAGAAGACCCCTAATCTTCGAGTTTCCTTAAGGATCTTTTTCTTTTCTTTTGAGTTCTTCCACTGATCTCTCATATTCTGTTTTTCAGTTATTCCATCGATGTCTTATTCCACTCATCTGTTTTTTAAGCACGTATGTAGTTATTCCACTACTTTAGTTATATTCCACTGCCTTAGTCATGTATTTCACTTCATGCACTACCAACCTAGACTTTATTCTCCTAGACTTTAGCATACTAATGATTCTGAGATAGGGGCTCTGCCCTAGCAGGTTACAGACGCACGATAAATTTTATTTTTTGAAACTTGGGTAAGGATAAGATAGCTCAATCGTCCACTGGAAATTAGCAAGTGAATCAGAAGCGAAGACTCCTCGCGAGAAAACTGAAATTTAGTCCGAATTGTTCTCTCTCGCTGTCTACGAAAACATGAAGATCTTAACAGCGATGGAATCTCATTATAGAAAGAGAGCACTGTCGCGAAGTTCTATTAGTTAAGTAGAAACAATCTCAGATCGATCTATGCACCT
Organism: Eucalyptus grandis; assembly: GCF_016545825.1. Lineage (NCBI taxonomy): Eukaryota > Viridiplantae > Streptophyta > Magnoliopsida > Myrtales > Myrtaceae > Eucalyptus > Eucalyptus grandis. Next base: position 36,912,306 of record NC_052612.1, read on the forward strand.
TGCATCCGTTCCAAACCCCTCAGGCCAACTGACTCAGTAATTTCCAAATAAGCCTCTTAGGCTTTGTAATCCAGTTTCTCTATCTGATTTAAATGAAACATAAGAAAAAAGGACTTGATTCAGCAAGCAGTGACCTTCTCAAATTTATACTGCATAAAGACCATTCAGGTACTCACGCCCATTGAGATGCCAATCACAAAGAAAAGAATTTAGATCTCTATAATGACCTTAATACGCAAAAATTCAATGGTAAGCTATCACATGCACTCGGAGAGACTTTAAAGGGTGTTGAGCTAGGGAATAAAAAAAGCGATGACAGTGCAATATCGTGGTTAGAAAGTTGAGATGTACTTTTGTTGCAAGAAGGCCAAGGTACGAGAGAAGTGGAGGACGGCCACGGCACATGAAGCTTACTCCTGACTTGGTCAATGTTGTATTTGGAGGTAAGCTTGGTCGAAGACAGCCAGATTCCGGAAAAATCAATGGAGTTTTCAATTACTCAAGAAAGAGATACACAACAGCCATGGAGTCCAGTAAGTACACATGATACTTTATGTGAATGCTTTGAAACTTGTGAATTTAGCCTACCAAGGCAAGGTTGTTGTCGAGGTTGTTTAGCAGTGAATATCTTGAACCAAGATGTCAAATGAAATCAGAGATAGCACGAATTGCATCGATTGAGATTGTTTTATTCTCGAAGGCCATGTTATACTGGGTAATGGACAAGTATATATGAGCCTAACCCTTTTACTTCATGCTTATAATATATATGTATATATATATTATTGTAAAATCAAAAACCTCGCAACCCTTTCTATCTAGATGCTTCACCAAAGAACCAAGCAGGAATCAGACATTAGATTTGAGATGAAATTTTGTCACTTGAAGGACAAAATAAGCCACCGCATAATCTTAGTATTTAGGATAGAAGGCAATCATAAGATTAGGGTGTTATCTCGCGATAAAGCTGAAGCATCCTTGCAAGCTGGTTAGGAAGCTCTGCTCCTGTAAGTAGGAAACGTAGCTCCCCATTGCTTCAAAGCAATCTGTTTGGTCATTTATCAGTCAGTCCCTCACATTCTTTTGAAATTACAGTCATGTTTGGGAATATCAGTGGACAAACGCTGTCAGATAAACAGCACACTAGAATATCAGAATTGGGATTAAGATAGTTCCAGGAATTTCCTGAAAGCTCTCAATGACGAGCGGGACCAAACAGAATGCGATTCCAAAAAAGTGATCAACCGTGCACATGATTAATGTATACCTATGTTTTCTGATACATGCTTTACCTTTGTTTGTATTGTAATTGGAGGGACCTCTGCAGAAACTGTTAGCGGAGGAATCCAGTTAGCTTGCCAACCATCGCAGTACAATATCCTTACAATCATCAGCGCATTTGAGTGCTCAGGTGAGATCGGAATCCCAACATGCCGTTCAAGGATAGTTTCTGGGCCGCATCTAAAATTGCGTTTTGGCAAGTTTGTTCACAGCACTCCTTGAAAGGATCATTTTTTTCACAACCAGCTAAGAAGTCTTGAGGTGTCCACGCTGCTCTCGAACTCACCGACATCAATGATAGGGCAGGAGGCTGCAGTGAGTTTCGCAAAAGAAACAGAGCGTATGCTTTGAAGAGTTCCATAGGCACCTTGAGCCTCTAGGTTCGTTTTACAATGTGAGAGGTAGTGGTTGGAATGAGTTGCATTTAAAGCAAGCATCCCAGAGATTTTGCTGGACCGCCCCATGAGAATGACCAGCGTGGCATCAAACTGAGGACAACATGCCACATTTAGATAAATATGGCGCAAATGAAGCCCAACAGCCCGTCACTGTTATACTCATGATGCTTTGTGCCGCTAAAAAACTCAAGCTGCAGAGTCTTGATGATCCAAAACCGAAAGAAACAGAAAATTAGGCACTGCCTTCCACATAGTTCTACTCCGGTCAAGGAAGTCAAGAAGTATCGGCCTTAATTGACCAAAATCTGTGTGGACACAAGGAAATGCTGGATAATTCAGACTCTCGGGGTTTAAGTAATGCCAAGAGTAACCGTCACATGTTCACACCAGTTTGCAATCATGGATGCAGTTGTCCAGCGTCATAGCGCGAAATCCCGTCATGTGTCCATGGAAAAGCCCACTGATGTATGTGATTCGAGAAGAAGTGATGCAAATAGGAGCTTCAATGTTCAGGTCAAGGACAACTAAAAGAAAAGGGTGTGCTACAAGCATGATCATTGGGAAGCTTTCCACAATAGTCATACTCAGGAAACTCAGAGTAGTTTGCTCCAAGCACATCCAGAATACTTTTGGCCAAGTGTGAGCGACATTGCTCAGGCAAACCTTTGTTCGTATGGTATTTGAGCAAGTGAGTCACACCTGATAATTTTGGCGCAGGGGCATTCGTGAATGACTTCAACGGTGAAGGAGCTAAACTAGGGAGAGAAGGTTGAGGTTCTGTACTGGGCGAGATATACGGAGTCCCGGCACTTCTCTTTGTTGAATCTAAAGCATTGTGTTTATCACCAAGGATTGAGCCGCAATAGGAGGCATCTAAATCTGCAGGGACAAATAGCCTGTCATACACGCAAAGGAAGACATGGATATTGCTGATAAGCATACAGTCCCCAGCTCGTACAGATTTGTTGCGCGATAAAATTAAAAATACTAAAGTTCTCACTTTTAAACAGTAAATGGGTTCTAAAGCAATGCAACGTAACTTAGAAATCACAAATTTTGGTCCAAGCTAACCCCATAAGTAGAAGTGTTGCTATTTACTTGCTCTCTTTGTTTTGTTGTTTCATAATTTTGGGGGTCCATGTACTTATATCATACGCGGCTGGGACAAGTACGCAGCAAGAGAACACATCTATCGTCGACTCGGGCAGTTCCTCGTCATTGTACTAGGAGCACTTGGGTTAGTTGCATTGGTGAAGTTTTGGCAGCTCGAGCTAATGGAGATTTTCACCAGTTTGTTGGCATTCATCCCCAGCGGATGGGACCTCATATCGATCGCGCAAGTCCTTCAACCGTTTCTGAAGCCACATGGATCTGGGCCGCGGTTGTTTCTTTAGCTTGTCTTTACGATATAATGTTTGGAGTGATTGTCATGGCTCCGATAGCCGTGTTATCTTGGATGCCGGGGTCTATGTAGACACAGATTCTATTTAACCAAGCATTTAGCCAAGGACTATATTTCGAGGATTGTCTCCGTGGAAAAACCGCAGGTTCGCTTATGATTTCGAGGAGATTCTTTTTCCAGATATTTCAGGAATACTGATTTGGCTTGGTTAATAGTTTTATGTGATTCATAAGGGATCCACTTATCTGCAGCTTGTGGGGATCTTTTCCTCTTTATGAGATGTAACTCTGTTGATGACCCTTGATATGATGATGATTCTCCATGGATGTTTGTTTTCGTCCTTCTTGATTTTATTTCCTTTTTTAACTGTCACTCGGTTCTTGCTGTCCTAGGATGAACTTTCACTTTTTAGACTTGGTGCTTGAACTTTAGTTCTGATTTGTTCAGGGCAAATGCTTTCCAAGCCTGTAAAGGTGAAAGAAGCTGGGCAAGCGAAGCTTTTCACATATATGCTCTGTTCATATGAAGGATTAGAAACTCAAGCACGAACTCTGAAATTTTCAGCATTGAACAAGCCAAGCCCTTGAACTGGTTGGGTTTTGGGTAGATTGGGGCGAAGTAGCTTTTAATTGGAGAATTTTATATGTAGTTTCTGATATATTGAGTATTTTTGTTGGTTCAAATCCTATAGAGCGTGATTATTGAGATATGACAATTCTTTTTTTTTTTTTATATAGTAAAAAATGGTATAGAATCCATTTAGTGTAGCGAATGATACAAAACCATTGTCGTTTGCTCTGCATTTATTTTAATTTTCAAGGTACTTCATGTATAATTAAATTAAAGTCGTATGCTTAGTCACATATGATGGAAACATTTCATTCTAGCCAGCAAATGCGCATCATCATCCTATTGAACAGTTTCAACCAGAAAAATTTTCTATAGAAGCTCAAATTAAAATGGAGGAATTAAAAAAAAAAAAATCAGTTTGTTATTTGAAACCACACAAGATTTAAAATTAATTTTAAAAAAGCAATTTGAAAGATTTAATTTAAATAAATGAAATTTTTGACCAAGAAATTGAAAACACTTCGATCCTTTATCCAAATAGGAGGTTTGTTTTTAACATATCTAACTCAAAGTAAAATTAACTAGCTCTGTTTGGATGACTTCTATTTTTTACCTTCTGTGATTTTTACAACATTACAGTTTTTACTTTCATTAATGTGTAATTTTGTATGTGATTTGCCATAATTTTTCGGGACATAAACTTTTTTTTTCAAAGAAAGAATTTCAAGAAAAATTCTAAGTAGAAACTCTAAATACAAAAAGTTAATCACAAAATATATAGGCTACAGTAGTAGATCCCTGAAAATTGCCCTAGGCAACAATAATTTAGGAGATAACAAGGGTCACCGGCCTCCCTTTGATCCGTTGTTAACTTGTTTATTCTTTTCAAAAATATTTTAAGACTCCGTGCTTCCACTTTGATTGGGCGGAACGCCATATAATGCTCGAGCATATAAATATTACTCATACCTTTACCCACCCTTGGGACTCAGCTTAACACATTTTCCTTCGTAGATTTCTAAAGAAATATAGGTTTTGAAATATATATAAAAAGAAAATAATGTTTAGCTAATTCCTATAATGTCCCACAACTGCCAGCACCCCTTTCATTTCTAAAAATTACCTCAGAACTTTAATTGGACATTTTAATTGTCCCACAATTACTTTGGTCTTCTTGATTTCGTGATATAATTTTTACTTAATTCAAAAACTATCGCGTAACTAGACCATACCTAATATGTGTAATTTTGATCATTTATGCGCATTCGTTGAACTATGATAAGGTTAAAAGCATTTATGCATGTATTAATAAAGAAAAAAAATGCCTCAATAGCTTGTGAAACAAAATTGCATTTTGTTTGTTAACTAATATGAAATTGTTCCAGCGAAACCGAATCAATATAAAACTAGAAAGTTCATGTTTCTGCCCACATAAGAAAGAAAAGACTTGAGCGGTTCCCCTATTGCACACTCACTGTAGCTTGTGAAACGAAACTGCACTTTGTTTATTAACTAAAATAAAAAATTTCCAGCAAAACCAAATTAATATAAAACTAGAAAATTCACGCTGCCCACAAAAGGAAGAAAAGATTTGAGCGGTTCCCCCAATGCAAACTCACTATTCTTTTGCCTTTCGACAGAGAAATATAGAAATAAGAAATTCATTTTTGAGTTTTTATTTTCCAAAACCCATTGAATAAGTCATCCGATTATAAGCAAATTGTTTTTAGACCGTCCATTTCGTTTTTTGTTTAATGAGCAATTGAATATAAATTTTCCGTGGGAAACCATTTATTTTGCATGTACACATAGTATTGCAAAAACAAATCCAAAGGAGAAATTCATGAGGAATTGACTTTCAATTTTGGACGGTGCATATTGGTCCAAAATTTTTAGAAATTTACTACGTGTGTCTACACACACATGGCTCTCATTTAAATAATACATGAATAGAATACCATAAAAAGTAAATAATGCAGAGCAAACAATGATTTACTGTATCGCAGGCTCATGACTGGCCCCTTTTAGGTAAAAAATGTCGGGGGTTTGACCACTAACATCGTTGATTGAAACTACACCACTTACCAAACCCCACGCAACTCCCCACTCTAGTTGCCTGAGACTTTGGGAGATTAGTGAGAAAATAAAAAATTACGATTCCGGAATTAATTGGTGACGGGTAAAATCACATGCGAAATAATTTTTAAAATTTTTGCCCCTTGAAAAGCTTGTGTGTGTATATATATATATATTATGATCGGACAAACCTTGCAATCAAATCATAGATACACTGTGTTTTTACACCATTGAGGCTACCAATGCAAACAAATAATGTCGACGTCCATCGTCCAAATTTTTAAACTCTATCACATGCATGTAAGTACACAGATAAAAGGTTAAAAGAGAGAGACAGAAGCGATTTACGTCATTGTCTGTGTAGCTCGTGGTGGAAGCATTGCTCCCTTTCTCATTGTGTCGCACTCCTCTGGTCATTACGAGGGAGTGACGTAATGACCAGAGAGTGACGCACTTGGGTATCATCATCGAGGTCATGTGGACTGGCTTCGTGACAGAAGAAAAGTTGCCCTATTATAGGCTTTGTACTCAAGAAAGCTATGATCTCTTCTTTTTTTTCCCTAATTTTATTGCTCTTGGTTGAGACTGTGTAATTTTTGGTTTGTGGAGAAGAGAACTTAGATGGTTCTGAGGTGAATGCTTGACAAGTTAACTCTCGAAAAGCGTGATTAGAAGAAAAAGAAGGTAGAAAATAACTGCACTAGAAGCTCTGTACTACAAAAGCTATGATTTCTTTTTTGGTTCTTAAGCTACTAATTTTATTGCTCTCGGGTGAGACTTGCGTGCCTTTTTAGGTTTATGCACGTTTGAAGTAAAGCCCAACTGTCGTACTTCAATTGTCTAGCACTAACTTCCTGCTCCACCTTTCGGATCTTTAGCAATAATGGCATGGGGCATGCAAAATGACCTGCATTGGCATGAAGAAGCCACTGCGGGTAGTTGCGTGAAACGCCAGGAATGTGATCCTGGCACCAGAGATGCGATCCTCCCTCGTTCTGGACTCTCGCTCACCAGAGGTTTAATCTTGGTGCTTGGTGCTTGTTGCACCTCTCTCATTTACTCTCTATGTTTCCTCTCTATATATAGACAGTCTCTTCTTCTCTAACCACCACCCCATCTCTCGAACACCTCCAGCTCCAATGGCGGCCAGCAGTAGCAGTGATGCTGCCACCCTCCTCCAACGCTATAATGCTGTGCAAGAGGCGAAAAAGAGGCGAGTAATCTAGTTTATCTAGTCTTGTTTCTTCTTGTCATTTTTACTTTGGCTCTCATGTTTTTCTTTCATCTTCTCTTACAGCAAGGAAGATGCCCAAGCAGCTCAAGATGCTCTCGCTCAGACCATACACTCCATCAATGACAAGGGAGTCCTCATCCTCCACACCGTTGCGGAAGCGAAGGCCTTCACATGCCTGCTTGCAGAATACTTTGAAGAGGGCAAGCGCCTTTCACCAACGAAGGTGGAAATAAGTCGCGAGGTGGGGGACGATGCATGGAGAAAGATGAGGACGATGCTGGAGTCGGCCGGACTGACACTAATCTATGAGTTACCTAAATGATCTTCTTCTTTTTCCGGTTGTTCCACTAGTCTCTTTGGAGTTGTCATATTATTCCGCTTATGTTTTTTTATTATTCCACTTATCTTCTTTTTTTACCACATATGTACTTATTCCACTGCTTTAATCAGGTATATTTCGCTTCATGCACTATTCTCCGAGACTTTAGAATAGTCACGTGTAAATTGAACTTTAGTCCGAATTGTTCTCTCTCCCTGTCTTAGAAAACATGAAGATCTTACTAGTGATGGAATTTCGTTATGGAAAGAGAACACCGTTGCGAAGTTCTACTAATTGAGTAGAAACGATCTCACATCAATCTATGCACCTTGCATCCATTCCAAACCCCTCGAACCAACAGACTCGATAATTTCCAAATAAGCCTCTTAGGCTTTGTAATTGAGTTCCTTTATTTAATTTAAATGGATAATAAGAAAAGGGCTTGACTCAGCAAGCAGTGACCTTCTCAAATGTATACTGCATAAAGACCATTCAGGTACTCACGCCCGTTGAGATGGCAATCAAGAAGAAAAGGATGTGGATCTCTATAATGACCTTAATATACGAAAATTCACCCGTAAGCTATCACATGCTCTCAGAGAATTTAATGTGTGTTGAACTGGGGAAAATGGGTTAAAAAAGTAATGACAGTGCAATATCTGGTTAGAAATGGGTGCGAAATTTCCTCAACCGCAATGCGCAGACGATGCTTTGGGGAATGCTGGAATTTGCCAGCTGCAATGCCGAGAAAGAGAAAATGTGTCGGGAATAGAATTGCCGAAAACAAAGTAGCAAAGGCGAAATGCCGACGTACATAAGAGAGAGAGAGAGAGAGAGAGTTGAGATGTACTTTCGTTGCAAGATGGCAAAGGTACGAGAGAAGTGGACGACGGCCCACGGAGCTGCAATGTTATCGTTGAGATCACATATGAAGCTTATTAAGCTTGGTGGAAGACAGCCAGATTCTGGAAAAATTAACGGAGTTTTCAATTACTCAGGAAAAAAAAACAGCAACAATGGAGTCCAATAGGTTCACATAGTACTCATGTGAATGCTTTGAGCTCGTGAATTTAGCCTACCAAGGCAAGGTTGTTGTTGAGGTTGTTTAGCACCGAATATCTTGAACCAAGATCTTACATGAAATCAGATATGGCGTAAATTGCACCCATTCGGATTGTTTTATTCTCGAAGGCCACGTCATACTGGGAAATAGACGAGTAACTATGAGCCAAACCTTTTTACTTCATGCTTCGAAAAAAAATTAAGATTTTATTGTAAAATCAGAAACCTCGCAACCCTTTTTATCTAGTGATGCTTCACCAAAGAACCCAGCAAAAATCAGACATTAGACTAGAGATTGAACTTTGTCACCTAAAAGACAAAATAAGCCACCGCATAATCTTAGTAATTAGGATAGAAGGCAATCATAAGATTAGGATGTTGCCGTGCGGTAAAGCTGAAGCAGCCCGTTCGGAAAGCACAAACGGTAATTTGCTCGCACAGCCACAAGAAGGGAAGAAAAGGGAAAGAAAAAGAATTCGCTGTCCTTGAAGAGAGAAATCCTTGAGGTCTATATGACAAAGATGATAGGGATCCTTTGAGACATTGGCTTTCTGCAATTTCATTCCAAGATACGTAGCACAATTTAATGCTTGCAAGTTGGTTAGGAAGCTATGCTCCTATAAGTAGGAAACATAGCTCTCCATTGTTTCAAAGCAATGTGTTTGGTCATTTATCAGTCCCTCACATTTGAAACTGTCGTTATGTTTGGGAATATCAGTGGACAAACGGTATCAGATAAGCAACACACAAGAATATCAGAATTGGGATTAAGATGGTTTCAGGAATTGCGTGAAAGCTCTCGATGACAAGCAGTACCAAAGAGAATGCGATTCCAAAAAAGTGATCGACCATGCACATGATGCACGTGTACCTACGTTTTTTGATACATGCTTACCTTTGTTTGTATTGTATTGGAGAGGCCTCTACGACACTGTTAGTGGATTAGGAATGCAGTTTACTTGCCAACCATCGCAGGACATTATCCTTACAATCATCAACCCATTTTGCCAGCTCTACGTCGAGGAGAGTGGAGGAGAAGGAGGGCTTGTCTCGTCTGTCGCGATAGCGGGTACTAGGGGTGTGCAACGGAAACCGCCCGAACCGGACCGGACCGGACCGGACCGGCCGGTTTTGGGCGGTTCCACGGTCGGCGGTCCGGTTCCAGTTCCTAATCTTGGAACCGGCGGCCGGTTGGTCCGGTTCCCGGTTCCAAGGTGGGAACCAGACCGACCGAACCGACCGGACCGGACCAATTTTTTTTATATTAATATATAAATATTATATATGAAACTTATTACAATTACAATTGCAATTGAGGTAACAATCTTCTATGTGGCCAAGAGACCACCAAAGCTTTGTTGTTACTCTTTATTTATAGAGAAAACTTACTTGTTAGTTTCATTTTCTACTCGATGTGAGACAAGGCTCTAGGAGTTCCTCGTGCTCACACTCTCTCTCTTGCTCCCCTCACTTGCAAACAACAAGGCACTTCAAGCCTCAAAGAGTTTGATATCGACTAAACATTCAAAGCATAGAAGAGAGACTGTCTATAAAACCTAAACTAAGCACAACCTTTAATCAAATTGTTCATGGCTTTTATGCTTAAAATTAAGCGTGAAACACATAAACTGTGATTGATATTCACGCAAGTGAAGTGTGAATATTTTGCACGTGGTGCATAGAAACATGTGTGAGTAGTTTTTAGAACACCCGGAAACTGAATTGGATTGATCGGTCCAGAGTATGGTTTTTCTTTAGTGAAAAAGGAAAATGCCAATTTGTTGGACCGGATCCGGTCCGGTCCACGGTTCCCAAAATTGGGAACCGGTTCTCCCGGTCCGGTTCCCGGTTCCACCTTGGAACCAGACCGAACCAGGAACCGATCACCCCTAGCGGGTACGGTGGGATCCATCACAGAAAAGTGAAGTGGCGCGGAGCTTGCTTATGGCCGTCACCGGTTAGTAAGAGGGGAGGAAGGGAGAAAAAGAAAAAGAAAGAAAAGAAAAAGGAAAATAAAAAATTATTAAAAAATAATTAAAATTCCATTTTAACAAAGAAAATAAAATAATTAAAAAATCAAATTTTTAAATTCAAACTTTTTGGCATGAAATAAAGTCATGAAATAGAGATTATTAAGCATAGGAAAATTAATCATATTCCTAAAAATATTTACTATAAAGTATTTTCTATATCATTGAATTTTATGTGAAATGAACGTACTCTTCAAGCACTGTGTTTGTCACCAAGAATTGAGCTGCATTACGAGGCATCTAAACCTGCAGGGACAAAGGAACTAAATGATTGATAGCCTGTCATGCACGCGAAGGAAGACCTGGATATTGCTGATAAGCATACCGTCCCCAGCTCGTATAAATTTGTTGCGCGATAAAATAAAAAACTGTCAAGTTCTCACTTTTAAATAGTAAATGGGTTCTAAAGCAATGCAACCCAACTTAGAAATCACAAATTTGGTGTTTTTCGTAATTTTGGGGGTCCATGTGCTTATATCATTGCCTGGGACATGTACGCGGCAAAAATACTCATCCACCATCGACTCGTGCAGTTCCTTGTCATTGTACTGGGGGCACTTGCGTTAGTTGCATTGGCGAAGTTTCGGCAGCTCAAGCTAATGGAGATTTTCACCAGTTTGTTGGCGTTCATCCCCACCGAATGGGGCCTCATATCGATAGCGTAAGTTCTTCGACCGGTTTTGAAGCCCACTTGGATCTGAGGCAAGGTTGTTTCTTTAGCTCGTCTTTACGATATAATGTTTGGAGTGATTGTCTTGACTGCGATAGCTGTGTTATCTTGCATGTTAGGATCAATGCAAACACAAATTCTGTTTAAAGTAATGAATATTTTCATACAATTCATGGATTACAATTCATGGATTATATTGAACATGTACAAAAAGTTCATGGATTACATTGAATAAATTAAAAGTTGATTAACCATATTGAATAAATTAAAAATTCAGAGACCAAAGTTTGGAGGCGGTTTGTGTCATTATTTCAAATATATACGAAGGGGATCCAATTGAGTTGGTGCTAATACAACGTGAATTTTTTAATGCCTATCCTTTATTTATTTTCCTTGACTTGTTTTTATCATATCTACCCCTAAGTAAAATTAACTAATTCTATTTATTTATTTTTTGGTCAAATAACTAATTCTATTTGGATGACATCTATTTTTTACTTTTTGTAACTTTCACAACATTACACTCTGGACTTTTATTAATGTGTAATTTTGTACATCATTTTCCGTAATTTTTCGAAACATAAACATTTTTTCTTGTTTCAAGGAAGGATTTAGAGATTAATTCTAAGTTATAAGTAGAAACTATAAATACAAAAAAGTTTATCGCAAACTATACATGCTACAATTGTTGATCCCTAAAAATTACACTAGGCAACAAATAATTAGGAGATAACGATTCTCACTGGCCTCCCTTCAATATTTGAATCACCCAGGATTTAAAATTTAATTGAAAAAAAAAAGGCAATTTGGACAATCCAAATTAAATAAATGAAATTTTCGACTCAGATATTTAAAAGAATTCAATCATTTACCCAAAAGGAGGGTTTGTCGTTATATTGCCTCTCTTCACAGCATCGTTACCATAACATGATGCCCACAAAAAGGAGGATTTCACTTTATTTTCAACACGGCTTTATCATTTCCTTTGTGCATATCTTTTTTAAGCCATTTGAAGAAATGGTCGATTCTAACCGAGTTTGATCGGTCTAACCCACGCAAAATCTGTTGTTCCACTACAGGGTAATTATTCGATACGAAGAGATGCAATCTTTTTGCACGCTTCTCAAGTTTTCTCTCTATATATACGTGAATCATTTCCCTTCCACCCCTCCATCTACTCCATTTGTTTTACTTCTTGAACAAACTCAAATGGCTACCAAGGATGATGCTCACCTTCTCGGAACGCTACGACGAATTTGTGAAGCTGCAAAAGAAGTTTCACAAATTGCAAGACAATACCAAAAAAAGTTTCGCAAATTGCAAGACAATAACAAAAAGAGGTGAGTAATAGAATTTATTATTATTATTATTATTATTATTATTATTTTGGTTCTCATATTTTCTTCTCTTATGTTCTCAGCAAGGAAGAAAAGATATATGCGCAGATCAAAAAAGACGGAAGCGGAAAAAAGCTAATTGACGTGGTAAATTCCATAAAAAATGAGACAGTTCTTGTACTCAATAATGAAGATCAAGCGAAGGTCTTGATAGATATTCCGGACAGCATAATCGTAGTTCACTTGAAAAGATAAAAATTGACAATATGGGGAAAGAAACAAAGAGAATCATATGGAATAAGTTAGTAAAGGCCGATATGGAGCTAAAAAACCCTACCCTATCATTCAAGTTCCATTAGATGGTTTTTTAGGATAGTAGTTTCTTAGTCTGCTTCTCTCAATTTGCAACTTCTTAGTACTACTTTACTTTTCAAGTTCCCCTAGATGATTTCTTAGTAGTTCATTAGTCTGCTTCTCAGTTCCCAACTTCCCATTACTACTTTCATTGACTCGATATCCTAGTCTACTTCTAGATGGGCCACGAGAGATTGAAGGTGCTCCACTATTTCATAGATTAGCAATTTTTACTTTTTAGCAATGAAATAACGGGTGTTACCTCATATAACATTTACTCTTTTACTCATTAATGATGCATATGCACTCTCACAATTTCCTCTTTTTCATTCTTCGGTTAATAATTAAAAATTTATGACAAAAAAGAAAAAAAATGAGAAACTGCAAAGTATAACTAAAGCAACATTAGCTTGATAATATTACAACTCTAGAAGTAGACTAGATTATCGGGCCAATTAAAGTAGTATTGAGAAGTTGGGAACTGAGAGAAGCAAGACTAAGAAACTACTAAGAAACCATCTAGGGAAACTTGAAAAGGAAAGTAGTACTGGGAAGTTGCGAACTAAGAGAAGCAAATTAAGGAACTATTATTCTAAGAAACCATCTAAGGGAACTTGAATGATAGGGTAGGGTTATTTAGCTCTATATCGGCATTTACTAACTTATTCCATATAATTCTCTTTGTTTCTTTCCCCACATCACCAATTTCTACCTTTTCAAGTGAACCACGATTGCACTATCCAAAATATATATCATTTATAGTTGTGAAGAACTTCGCTTGATCTTCATCATTGAGTATAATAACTATCTTATTTTTTATGAAATTTATCACGTCAATTAGTTTTTGTTCTATTTCTGTCTTTTTTGATTTGCACATATATCTTTTTTTCCTTACTGAGAACGCAAAGGGAAGAAAACGAGAGCCAAAATAATAATAATAATAATAATAACAAATTCTATTACTCGCATCTTTTGGTATTGTCTTGTAATTTGCAAAACTTTGCTTCACAAATTCATCGTAGCGTTCCACGAGGAGGTGAGCATCATCCCTGGCGGCCATTTTGAGATGTTCAAGAAATAAAAGACAAATGGAGTAGATAGAGTGGTGGAAGGGAAAGGATTCACGTGTATATATATAGAAAAAAAAAACATGAGAAACGTGCAAGAAGATTGCACCTCTCCGTATCAAATAACTACCTTGCAATGGAAACTACCCTGCAATGGAACAATGGATTTTACGTGGTTTAGACCGGTTAAACTTGGTCAAAATCGACCATTTCTTCAAATGGCTTAAAAAAGATATACACGAAGGAAATGATGAAGCCTTGTGGAAAATAAAGTGAAATCTCCCCTTTTTTGTGAGCCCCATGTTATGGTAATGATGCTGTGAAAAGAGTCAATATAACAACAAACTCCATTTTGGGTAAATGATTGAATTTTTTCAATATCTAGGTCGAAAATTTCATTTATTTGGATTTTTTTTCAATTAAATTTTAAATCCTTGGTGATTCAAATATCGAACCAACTCACTTCCGAAATCCTCCAAATAAACATAAGAGAGAAAAGTAATTTAAATGGAGAGTAAACAACAATTGTTTTGTAATCGCGACTGTTAATTGCACAACTTGAATGGCTAGAAAAAAGATCGGATCTTGGCTGATCTCTCTGACCCCATTCCTTTCAACATGCTGCTTGAAGGTACCACTTGCCAACCCCCGCTTCTCCTGCAAAAGATGCTCTCTCGCTCTCATCGTCTGCTTCTACAACAACCTACTAGAAAAGGACAACCCCTTCTTTTCTTTTTGGACCGCAATTGATCTTTTTCTTACTTCGTCTATCATTTATTTCTTGCGTTTCTCTTTTTTGTTTACGGTGAAATTCTCGTAAACTCACAGCACGAAAAATGGGTTGGTTTGGTTTCTTGGCAATCCAGCTTTTCGTGTGGAAAACATATTCCATGTGGATTTCAATCTTCAAAGTTCAAAGACTCTTCCGAACGGAGTTGAGTTAGGGGATTAAAGTTATCCATTTCATAGACAGGCAATGAGTGAGAAGCAAAGAATGATAGTCGAGAGTAAAACAAAGTCATTAAGTAACCGTGAGTAAAGGAATTCTTCAAGCTGAAAGAAATCGAGATGAACAAAAGCAGTGTATGTGATCTGAATTTTTACAATAGATGTCAGAACAATATTTGTTTGCATTGCTTAGCCTTATTGTTCAGGAATATGGCATGCTTATGATTGGATAAAACTTTTTCATAGAATTATACCTTGAGTTTTTAAAATATTTCCTACTAGTGATTCCATCTATCATTAATTTGCTTATGGTGACTTTTCATTATCTCCCTAGTACTCCTCATTCTAATACTCCTCATTGACGGAAGTCGGTAAGTGAATGAGACCGCTTGTGAAATCCTTTTTACAACAATGACATTTGCTCTAATTTTCCCATTTTTATTCCACCTTGGTAAACGTGATTTTTTAAACAGGGAATTCCAATTTTCTTTACTTATCTAATTTATAAGTAATAATTCAGAGTTTTCACGGGCTTATTTTAGGTCTTATTTAATTAACTCAAGACACTTCACTAATTAACTTCATGGGTTGCAATTAAATTATTGAGCTCAATGCGGCCCATTTTCCCCATAGAGAGTGAATGAGAGAGGCACGGCGCGACAAGCACCAAGTGTTGCGACCGGGAGGAGGGAATATGTATTGGGGTATTACATAAAGAATGGACCTAATACTCAAGATTAGACATGGGCTCTCCCAAGCCTATATCTCAAGTGACATTAGGGTATTTTTAAGAATTTTATAATGAGAAGTCGCCACTAGCCTATTGGGGTCGGCTAAAAACTAAGTGAAGTATGCGAATATACTTCACTTCTTACGTAACCAGAGAATTTAGGGTGGGGAACTTGATTATGCTAATTAATCAATTAGTGCCATTTCAGTACCTAGTCTTATTCATTATAAAAGTAAAGATTTTTTTCATATAATTTAGATTGATTTTACACCTATCTACTAACATGTGAAGCGATTATGCGAGTATACAATCATTAAAGTAACAATCAATAATCAAGAAAGTATTGAATAAATTACAAGGAAAAGCAATAATCTAACATTAAAAAAAAAAATTGACATTCCTAGCTAGGTTAAAGGGAAATCACAATCAATATATTGAAAGTGCACCATCATTTGATGATTTGTCTCAAGAAGGGAAATATTAGAACCCTATTGCAAGGCCCTAAGACTTTGTTCAATTTTGAGCCCTATTTTGGTCGATTATTTGCCCACACTTTAAGAGAAGCCTGTTCAAAAACTAAATCATTTTTTTTTTTTTTTAGAATTTTCTTTTAGAATTTTTTAAAATTTTTTAAAATTTTTATTTTTAAAATTTTAAAAAATTAAATTTTTTATTTAAAAAACAAATAAAAAATTCGAATTATATATATTGCAATTTTTTATTCCGAAAATAGTAACTCGGGCCGGGCCCTCGGCCCGATTCAAATGTGGGTCGGGTAAGGATTCATAGGTTTGGGCTATGAATACTAAAAGCCAAATTGAAGAAGTGGGTTCAATGACTTAACACACATTCGGAAAAGGGCCAAGATCAAGCCCAATTTTATCAAAGGAAAACACTTAAGCCCACTTACACTAAGATCACTTGAAAACAACTTCCAGCACGTCCTAAATAAGCCCAGCTCCGAAATTAGCCCACTCACTTGACCTATCCACAAACTCCTTCTCAGGCACCAAAATAACCTTAAACCCAATAAACTAACCTAAGCCCAACAACAAGATTCAGCCCAAACCAAACACGAGACCCCCCCCCACGTCTTGAGTCCAGGTTGGTCTCATCCCATCCCCTGAACAGCAGCTTCTCTTTCTGCGACTCCTCCTTCCCGAAGTCATTTTTTTACCTTTTCATAGTTTTCTATTTTTTTTTTTTGTTTTGCTTTTTTCCTCTCTTTTTTCTTTTTTCACTTCATCCCTTCCCTGCACCTATCTTCTTCCTCGACGACTCCCGTCCGAAATGGGTTCCCTTGCCGAACCATAACCAAAATAAAACCACGTCCGACGAGCCCTCACCAACGTTTGGGATCGCCGCCAGACCACCATCCGGCGTCGGTCGTTCAGTCCGACCGATGCCGGCCACGGCCGTTGGCCGAGACACGGCTCGGCCCCCACCGAGGTTAGCGGAGGGACAAAACTCGGCCTGAACGACCGGGTACCATTCGAGATAGCCCTGATACCGACATCCTCCAATACCTAACGGTGCCACCACCGGTCAGTGGTCACCTTCCCTTTCCCGGCACCATTCACGACCAACCCATAAAAAGAACAAAGAAAATATATGCAGACCTAGCCTAGACAAAATGTCGAGCACCTGGGGTGCGCCGACTGAAAAGCCAACGAAAACTCAACTGGGAGATGAATCAACAGTCAAGGCAGAAGCAACAACCAAGCAAAGTCTGAGACAACAACATCGCAGTTCACCGGGATCGGAGACTCGCGCAGGCCAGAGAACCGCGAGCTCCGGTCTGGTGAACTAAAAAAATCCGAATAAAAGGAGGTGCTCGGGTGACGGCGGCCTGCAAGCAGGTTCGAGATGGCACGAACCGTGGCCGACCACCCTAGTGTCGTCAAGACGAGGTCATCGGGTTAAAGGGGACTGAACTCGAAAGGAGACTTACCGGAAGAATGGATGCCGAGAGGCGAGGTCACAGTCGCAGCCGAGCTTCTTTACCGCTCTCTTCTCTCAATTTCTCGCTTTGCTCTCACTCACGATGCTCTGTCTCTCCGACTTTCTCCTGGTTCGGTCTCTCTCAATTTCCCTGGTCTCGGTTCTCTTTGTTCCGTTTTCCACCGCCCCCCCCAAGCTTTTTAAGGCCAACGGCAGGCGTGCCTGGCTCCTGCCTCGCCAGTTTGTCGACTAGCCTGCTCCCCGACCCCGCGGATCGCGCCGGAGCTGCTCCCCCGATCCTCCTGCAATTGTACTTCGCTTTTTCTTCTTCCCTTGCAGAAGACCGTTCTGTATGAAGGAGAATAAGGAAGAAGGGGCGGGCTGGGCCGAGAAAGGAAACAGAAGAAAAACGGGCCAAGCCCGTGCAGAAGGGAAAGAAGAAAAGAAAGGGGCCGGGCAACGGGCCGGGAAGCCCGCCCTGGCCCGGACCCGCTATTTTTTTTTTTTAATTCCTTAACTTTTAATGCTATTAAGTCTTAAGTAAAATGGTGAAATTTAGGTGTCAACACCAAGCATCACCAATATCACATCCCTAACGCCAAGATCATGCCTCTCGCGAGTAAGAGTACTGAACGACAAAAAGGATCGCATCTTTGGCACAAACATTCGATCTCCTGCGTTTCACGTAACTACCCTGCACTGACTTCTCCTTCTTCATGCCACCGCTCTTCATCTTAAATGCCCCATGCCATTTTCACTCTGCCATTATTTCTAAAGATCCAAAAGATGGAGCAAGAAGTCAAGACAAAACAATTAAAGTAAAATGGGTGGGTTTTATTTAAAACGTGCATGAACCTAAAAATACACAAGTCTCACCCAAGATCAATAAAATTAGTAACTTTAACAACAACAAAGATCATAAATTTTGTATACAGAGCTTATCATGCAATTATTTTCTTCCATTTTTTTTCCTTCTAATTGTCTTGTTACACTCTTAATCATGCTTTTTGAGAGTTGAATTAACTTGTCAAGCAATCGCCTCAAACTGGTCCTCTTATAAACCTAAAAAAAATACACAAAAAATCTCAACCAATTAGTTGACAAAAAAAGAGATCATAGCTTTCGCAAGTACAAGGCTTATAGGATGGCTATTCTCTGCCACGAAATCAGTCCATGTCAGCAATACTCATGCAACTCTCGGGTCATTACATCACTCCCTCATAATATGCTTCCACATGCTACACAACGAGTGATGTGAAACGCTGCTTTCTCTCTCTCTCTCTTCCAACCTATTTCTCATGTGCTTCCACATGCACGTAATCAAGTTTAAAAATTTGGACGATGGACATCAACATTTATTTGTTTGCATTGATAATCCTTTCGTGCTTTTTATTTGTTTCCAAGTTTTGTCGGATCCGATATTTCCAAAATATTTCCACATATTATTCTATACATCATTAATTTATTTGATGATTGTAACTTTTCGCTATCTCACTAATTCTCCTCTAGCAAGCACTATAGCGGGATGTTATTGGTGAAAATTCCAGTCAAAATCGACATATTATTTTCTTGATAGGAGCAACTAAAAATAAACCATTATTTACTTTTCATTTATTTACTTTTCACAGTATTCATGAAATATTTAAATGAGAGCCATGTGTAAATAGATGCGTACATGTGATATCATTTTTTTTTTCAATTTGGACGAATATCCACCATCAAAAATTAGAATTGGAAGTCAATTCCTTGTGAGTTTCTCCCTAAGATTCATTTTCATGCAAACTTAATTCCTTTTCACAATCAAATTTATTTTTGATTGCCCATTAAACAAAAATGAAATGAATGGCGTAAAAACAATGGATGACTTATTCATATGATCTTAGAAAATGAAAATTTATATATCAAACGAAATGCAATTTTATTTCACGGGCTATTGAGGTATTTTTTCTTTATTAATGCATCTATAGATACTTTTGACTTTATCACTCTTCAAAGAAGGCACGTAAATTATCAAAACTACACATATTAGGTATGGTCTTACTGCGCAATACTATTTAAGTTAAGTAAAAATTACATCATGAAATCAAGGAGACCAAAGTAATTGTAGGACAGTTAAAATGGCTCGAGAAATGATTGAGGTCCTAGCGTGGGTTGAACGGGGACAACATTATGATGGTCATGAATGGGGTCGTGACTAGAATCAATTGAAGCCGAACTCGATCCATTTAGAAAGAGAGGGAGGGTGATGAGGTGAAAAAGGGATTGAAGTGGAAGATGGTTGAGTTTTGAATTTTGATCTTTTTGGAATTGGATTTTGGGAGAGAATAATTTGGTGCTCAATGAAATTCGATTGTTGTGGTGATTCAACTTCTCTTGCGATTCTCTAGCAAGGAATAGGAAAAGAAAAATCCATTTTATTTTGGATTTCGCACTACATTTGTCTTGCAGTTCATGTGACATTTGTCTTAGGACGGTCAGTCTAGAATTCCTACCTAAAATTTATCGTTTGATAAATTTTCAGATTAAAGGAACTTGCTTCGTAAATTAACTAGCCTCCCAATTTTGTCCAGCATTGACAACTAATAGATATTTGAGTGCTTCTCTCGTGTAAGCAGCAATTACTAATTACACGCGTAAATCGATAAATTCATAACTTTTGGTTCTTCCTAATTCCTCATTCCTCATTCTGAAATTAGAGTTAAAAAAAAAAAAAAAAGGGCACGACTGAACGAGCGGCTTTGGAAGTGTGGGCCCGACGGTCCCAAATGGGCCGCAAGGCCCGTAACTTGGGTTGCCAAACCCGAACCGCCATAAAGAACCGACCCACCCGCCCTACCGTTTTGTTTTCCAAATCCCGAGTCTCTCTCCTCTGTCTTGATTTCAGCGGGGTGCGGAAATACAAGCTGAAACCGAATCAATTGAGGGAGTATTCTCTGTGATTCCTGAAACTGCCTGCACTTGTCTCTCTCTCTCGAATGTCGCTGCACGCGTGGAAGGAGACGCTCAAGCCCTGCTCGACCCTCCCTTCCTCGTCCTTCCTCACCACCGCCGACTCAACCTCCCCGTCGAAGCCCTCGCTGTCCCAACAATTCGAGCCCGGAAATCTCAGGAAGCCTCCCAAGTCGTCCCTCTCGCAGCAGCTCCTGCGCCTCCAGGGCTCCTTCCCTTCGGAGGACCGTCCCCCGCATGTACGCGCTAAGGAGGACAGTGACCGCGCTGGATTGAAGGAAGGAGGTGCGGAGGGCGAGGAGGAGGCGGAGGAGGAGGAGGAGGAGGAGGAGGAGGAGGAGGAAGTGAGGGTGCTGTTCGGGAGGCCGAAGTCGGCGAGCTTCCAGTTTGATCACACCGGGCCGTTCGAACCGCTGGTCTTGTCTTCCGAAAGAGAATCTCCCGTCGTTCAGGTGAAGTGTTTGCGTTTGACGTCGTTTGGGGAAAATATAAACGTTCGAGTAATTGTGACTTCTGAAAGGAAAGCGAGGATGATTGAACCGTCGGGCTGGATTGATTTGAGGACTAGTGATTGCTTAAGCATTAAAGAATTTATCTTGTTCTATAGAATTTAGGCAAAATAGCGAAAAATGGTCGATTGGCAGCTCTGTTTACGCGATTCTCCGGCTTGTGAAGTATGCAAGCAGAGCGTACCTATTTACTTGCTTCTTTTTTTCATTTGAAAGGAAGAAATGAAGCAGTTAACGGTTAGGAATTAGCTCCAAACAAACACCCCCACCCCCAACCTAACAAAAGAAAAGAAAGTTGACGTTGACGTGGATGAACTTGCAGGTTCCCTCATCCATCAATTGCAGATTGCTCGAGCATCAAAGGGAGGGCGTCAAGTTTTTGTATGGTTTGTACAAGAACAACCATGGAGGTGTTCTTGGTGATGACATGTAAGTGGCTTCTCTTATCTGTGTTGCTTATTTGGAGAAAATAATTCCTTGCTTCTCATTCTTGGTCGCATTGTGTGAACAAAAGGGGTATATTGAGTTGATAGTCTTTAAAGTGAATTGTTTTGACAGATCCAATTAAGGGTCTCATAGCTCTCCAAGATGATGTGATGGATTGTAGATTGTTTAAATCTTGATAATTCCCACATTGATGGGATGACATACAAATCTCCTGTGTGCACGCTTGCACTAAATCATGCAAACCAGAAGAGCTTTGTTTTTATTTTGAACTCTGAAATAGTTTCTGGTCCTGCCAGATGTCAGCAATTTTGTGAGCTTAGGCATGCCTTTTATAGTAGATTTGTGCTTGTGCGCATGAGCAACTTTCTAAAAAATTTGGCCATAATTTTTTTTTGCCTGCAATACCAACCTAGGCAAGATAGCAAGTTTACATTTATTTTCATGTGCTTTTTTTTTTTGGTGCAGGGGGCTTGGGAAAACCATTCAAACAATTGCATTTTTGGCTGCTATTTTTGGAAAAGATGCAGAATCTGATATTCTTAAGGGTTCAAGGGAAGGTCATTTACAGAAGAAGCGACCTGTTTTAATAATTTGCCCCACCTCTGTAATCCATAATTGGGAAAGTGAGTTTTCTAAGTGGGCAACTTTTGCTATATCCTTTTATCATGGTGCGAACCGTGAACTTATTCTTGAGAAGTTAGATGCTCATGCTATTGAGGTACTAATAACCAGTTTTGACACGTACAGAATTCATGGTAGCATTTTGTCCGATGTTAAATGGGAAGTTGTGATAATTGATGAGGCACATAAGCTCAAAAACGAGAAATCAAAGCTCTATGCATCGTGTTTAGATATCAAGACCCCCCATCGTATTGGTCTAACGGGAACAATAATGCAGAATAAGATCATGGAACTGTTTAATTTATTCGATTTGGTCGCACCGGGATCCTTGGGGACGAGGGAGCATTTTCGGGATTTCTACGATGAACCTCTCAAGCATGGTCAGCGATCCACTGCTCCAGAAAAATTTGTGCAGATTGCTGATAAGCGAAAACAACACCTAGTGGGAGTTCTTCATAAATATATGCTGAGAAGGACGAAAGAGGAGACTATTGGGCATCTTATGATGGGTAAGGAAGATAATGTCGTGTTCTGCGCAATGAGTGAATTACAAAAAAGAGTGTATAGGAGAATGTTACAGTTGCCTGATATCCAGTGCCTTATTAATAAGGACATCCCTTGTAGTTGTGGAAGCCCACTTAGTCAAGTTGAATGTTGCAAGAGGACTGTACCAGATGGGATCATTTGGCCTCACCTTCACAGGGATAACCCTGAGGGTTGTGATTCATGTCCATTTTGCCTTGTCCTGCCTTGCCTTATCAAGCTTCAGCAGGTGAATGAGCTTGCAAATTTTTGTCTATTTCTCAAGTGAATTGGTTTAACCCCCATAATTAATCATATGAGCCATTCAATCCTGTTTGATAGCTGGTTGTGTTTTTCTTGGATGAAAACAAAATGAGGTTTTAAATGGGAATGTAGGATTTGGGTTGATAGTGGATAATCTATGGTCATTCATTGCAACATTGAATATAGATTGGAAGATCCAATTTTGGATATTGACTAGAGGCGTCCTCTTCTATATAAGTTCACCATCTTTGGAAGTATGAATGGATTTTATCTCATAGAACATGCATACACTGGTAGACAATGATTCATGTGTGTTGTAGCCTTTCTTGTTGTCCAAATGTCATATACCCAATAATTGTATGCAGAGTTCAGGGGGGAGAGAGGCCGAGAAAGAGAGTTTCTGCTGGAGAATATTGAATTATGAGCATAGGGATGATGAGAATGAGTCCAATTCTAGAGATCAGCATGGATAATGGAAAAATTGAAATGCACTTAATCTTTTACTTTGTAATTGACTCGCGCTCCAAATTTCTACTGAATGCCAGTCATGGTATTTCTCTTTTTCAGCATGTGATATTCTGTGAGGACTTATGCTAATGGCATGTGTGCAATTTGACTTGCCTTACAGATAAGCAATCACCTGGAATTAATTAAGCCTAATCCTAGGGATGAACCAGATAAGCAAAAAAAAGATGCTGAATTTGCCGCTGCTGTTTTTGGCTCTGATATTGATATGGTGGGTGGGAATACCCAGAATGAGAGCTTCATGGGCCTGAGTGATGTTAAACATTGTGGCAAGATGCGAGCCCTTGAAAAGTTAATGCTCTCCTGGATCTCTCAAGGTGACAAAATTCTTCTGTTCAGTTACTCCGTCAGGTATCTACTAAACCTTCTTTACCAAGAAACCTAATCTGAGTGATTTTTCGATTTGATGTGGCATATATTGCCAAGTTATCTCAATTATGAAGATTGTGTGTGTGTGTGTGTGTGCATGTGTATGCGCATGTGCTTATGTGCGTCGTTGGTAGATCTCCACGTGATCCTCATCATTCCTTTAGTGATAGAGAAGTATACATAATCATCAGGACAATGTATGTTCTGGTAATCTTCAACATCAGTATACCTTGTATCACTGGATAGTTTGTGGCATATTGTGGGGTTGCTCATAAATCCATGAGAAGTAAATCTTTAAGGGACTACTACCATCTGGTCAAAGAATTTTTGTATATGGAGTCAAATTTGGGGATGCCGAATGTTTTGCCATAGTTGTGACTGATTTTTTCTGCCCTTCCATTTAATTATCACCATATATGAAGTTGACTACCATTTCAGGATGTTGGACATACTTGAGAAATTTCTCATACGCAAAGGTTATTGCTTTTCAAGACTGGATGGTTCTACTCCAGCCAACGCACGTCAGACTCTTGTCGATGACTTTAATTCTAGTCCGAGCAAACAGGTCAAGTTTTGCACTGAAAATCATGTTTTAGGATCACTGCACTACAATTGCTGATATGCTCTTATTACTTCAGGTTTTCCTTATATCAACACGAGCTGGTGGGCTTGGGCTGAATCTTGTCAGTGCGAACCGTGTGGTAATATTTGATCCAAACTGGAATCCTGCCCATGATTTGCAGGCCCAGGACAGGTCCTTCCGCTATGGGCAGAAGCGGCATGTTCTGGTCTTCCGTCTTCTTGCAGCTGGCTCTCTCGAAGAAGTTGTTTATTCTCGGCAAGTGTACAAGCAGCAGTTGTCCAACATTGCTGTTTCTGGGAAAATGGAAAAGAGATACTTTGAGGGAGTGCAGGTAGAGTAAATCTGCTTGCTTTGATTTTTCTGACTTATTTATAGGTCATATACTGGCTTTTGATGCTGTTTTGCACCTTGGTTTCCAGGACTGCAAGGAGTTTCAGGGCGAGCTTTTCGGAATCTGCAATTTGTTCCGGGATCTGTCTGATAAACTTTTCACTAGTGAGATTATTGAACCACGTGGGGAACAAAGACTGGAAAGTGAAACACGCCTTGATGCAAAGCACAAGTCAACTGAATGGGGTAACAGTGATGTTCCTCAAGAGGAAGTCAGCTCAACAAAGATCTCTGAAAATAGAAAGCTTTATGATCGACAAAAAGCTATGACTATTAAGCCAACACTTGAAGACTTGGGTAAGTTCATTTTGCAGCTAAATCTCTTGATAATTGAGTTGTCAAATCTTTCATGGATTTGCTTCTTCCCAATTTTAATTGGCAGTTCTTTTCTACTGATGTCTCGTGTAAATTATGACCCCTTTTTTTTATCGGAAAAAGGCACTCTTTTCTCTTCATTGTATTTTCTTATTGTACATTGGCAATTGTCAGGAGAAAGTTTTGACTTATTGGACATATGAAAATGTACTCGTTTGTGGAGTTAAATAGTAGTGCCAAGATGAAGAGCTGCATTATGGGCATTGTTATGCCAGACTAACTTAGGGCATATAATTCTATACAGACCTCTTAGATTGGCAAATATTGTCAAACCTTTACATTTCGAAAGTATGGACAGGCTAACTTAGGGTGGATAATTTAAAACAGACCTCTTGGATTGGCAAATATTGTCAAACCTTGACATTTCGTCAGTATGACCCTGCGTTATCTTCATTTTGTTGGAGAAACCGTAAGGAGAAACCTTGTAATGAATTTTTTGGCATTATTTAAGTTTTGTTCTTTCCTTGTGTTGTGACTTCTAAAAGTTTTTCCTTATACTATATTTTCACAAACCTTTGGTTTGCAGTTATAGCGGATTTGCTGGTGCAACCACTCTCATAGTGCTTGTCCTTCCATAGTTAATTTATGTGAAATAAAGAAGGGAATTATGGAAGTAGGAAGTTTGCATTCCATAGGTCAAGGACAGTTGATCTAATCCTGTGAATAGGTTGTGATATTTGGCCGTCTGACTTTGCGATATTTTTCAATGGTCAACTGAAGTGCCGCATTAATTGCTTGTGACAATGTGCTGAGTTATCTCATACATGTCCGACCCAAAATCACATTTGGAAAGTCGTAGTTGGAAAAGATAATTTTGCAGATTTGTTTTTCAAATTAAAGTCTCTATTCCATGCGTTTGAACTTGTACCTTTGTAAATAGTGTGCATTTTTTTTCCTGTGAAGTGAGCACAGGGAATTAGCATTAGAATTTAGCAGACTTTGGTTGGTCCTTTTGGATTAATGGATGTTGTGATGGTCAGGTATTGTATATGCTCACCGAAATGAGCATATCGTAAATTTTGGTCCGGGAATTGAAATGAATCCAATAAACATGCCCCAGAATGATAAGCAGCTCTCAGTTCATTTTAAGAGTAAAAGAAAGCCTGGTCACGGTAGTGGAGAAACGGAGGCGTCTACAACCAGGAATTCGAAAAGAGTTCAATTTAAGCTTGTTGCAGAGTTCAAGGGTATGAATGAGATCGAGTTCAGCAAGTGGCTAGTATCGGCAACTCCTTTGGAACGGGAAAGGGTGCTTCATGACTTCAAGGGAAGAAAGCGAAAGATTCCAAATGGTTGAAGTATTCCTTAACATTTGTAGCTGTAGAGCAATACTATAAACTGTACGACCAAAGGTCAACACTGTGCATGTTGTACAAAATATAATATCCTTACTCGTCATATCAGTTTGTGCAGATGTAATTGTTTGAGGTGCCAGAAAAAGAAGATGGGAACTCAGTGCTCATCATTCACATCTGTTATTCTACATAGCCATGTTCTCTTCTCACGTTGAAATTGTGTATAGATCTCCAGTCAAATTGATTTGTAATATGTCGATTACCTTGTGAGTTTTCTAGTAAGTTGTTTTGGCCGCTGGTCAGGGTGTAAAGCAATGTGAAACCAAAATACCCAACAAGCATTAGCTCTCCTTGAAAAGGAGGTTATACAGCCGCACCTTCCAGTACGGCTACCTTGTTATGACTTCACTCCGGTCACTAGCCCTGCCTTATTCATAGAATCCTATAGTACTTCCTGCTGACTTCAGCTTCTAAGCTCCTCATTTTACTGCTGACATACTAAAAATGGACTTGGTCCAGCTTGACTTAATCAATCGGTACCAAGTTTGCA
Source organism: Eucalyptus grandis (assembly GCF_016545825.1). NCBI lineage: Eukaryota > Viridiplantae > Streptophyta > Magnoliopsida > Myrtales > Myrtaceae > Eucalyptus > Eucalyptus grandis. The sequence continues at coordinate 36,939,124 of NC_052612.1, forward strand.
TTTGTCACAATGTACCATCGGGATGGTAGTCCTTGGAAATGGATAAGAGCAGGCCAGCTACAACACCAGTCGTTATGACACAGGCAAAAGGCTTCCTAACATTCGGTTGTTCCTACTACCATTAATTAATCTCATAAATTGTAACAAGCGCATTATCTTTTCAGGAACATCGGTTGACTCACGCACATTTCCAGTTGTTATGGTCATTATGTGGGGCCTAGGCCCCCTCTTTCTCTCTATCGTTCTGAAAATTCATAGCTGGAACTCAAACTCGAGACACAAGCAGTATGTCCAGCTTCCATGTCAAACTGCATTTCCTCAATGACCTGCCAAAGACTGAGTAGAAACGAAGCACCAGCGGGGCAAAAGTGATGAGTCACTCGATGATTCACTCGTGTGTAGACCAAAACACTGCATGCTCTACATCCTAGAGCACCTTTGTTTGAAACTCTGTCATCCACGAAGCTGCTTGAGGCGCAACAGACTTAAAGAAGCAGCAGCAGCAACTATTTCCTTTGCATTCTGAATCTGGACAGTGGTTTTGATGATTGAGAACCAGGAACCTGCAGAAAATTGGATGTTATTTCATTAGTAAGAGGCAACGCACCTCTCATACTACCATCAGAGCAGCTGCATGGATCTGCAATCCTACCTTTGATGAAGTTGCAGAGGGCTCCCCTGGATTAATTGGAAGATTGGGGGAATGCTCAATGATAGAGCCAGTAAAAGCCTGCAAACAATTTCCATTAGTGGGCACTGGTTCTCATTATATATTGCTACTATTGTTTGTCCGAGGAATTAACTTAGCTCTACAAACAGCAAATGTAGTTACTCAAGGACCCACCCTGAGACTATCAACTTTTGGTTTAGGAGGTTGAATAGGGACCTGAAAAAATCAAAGGGAAAAATCATGCAGGAGAAAGTCAGCTCCCAGTGCTTGACAAGAAAATGAACTTCCTTAGTACATTTACACCTGCAAGGTGCGCAAGCTCAAATAATCTCATTTATTCTTCCAGGAAGCCAAAGTGATATCAATAGTGTTTCCACCAGAGAGCAGGGGTATTGTCCTTTTAGTTATACAACGCAGACTTGTGCATGAATGACATTTTTCAACCATCTCCAGTTCCACATTTATAAAATAGCAATTAGACTCCAGGACAATAGACAAGAAAGAAGTAAATTCTCTACTCTAGCATGTTCAGGTTTCAGATATTGGTGACCCACAAATAAATTCTCCACAATTCATCAAGAGACTCAGTAAGGGAAAATTCAATCATTACATGTTAGAAACCAAAGCAGCAACGTGCTAAAATTGACAGGCTTAATATAGTGCCACAGCCACCCAAAATTTGTAAATAAAATGGGCTTTACCAGTCCAATCAGTAGATTACACACTCATAAAACATACAAGAGGCAGATTCTAACTTGCTTTGAGGAGAGTAATGTAAAACCCAAAGAAAACACGAGTATAGATCCACAAAAATACTTCATAGTTTTCTTTGAATTGCCCCCTATGCCACGCCCAATAAATTTGCAAAATAAACACAATATGTCAGTACCTCATTATTTGATGATCCTGCATGATCATTCTCCTCCAATGCAGGAAGCTTCGGACTCTTGTCTGCAATATTGGGGCCTTTTAGATTCCACAACGGGTCATTCCCATGAGAAGTTTTGTCTGCATAAACATCCAGTTAGATCTACCACAGGATGTATGCCACTTAATAATATAACCAAAATTTCCTAAGAGGATAAGCTTTCAGCAAACATTGTCTACCAAAGTCATCAATGTTCCAAGTCATGAAATGATAGGAGAGATTATCATAAATTTATGTAAGAGTGGCTGACAAATAGCTTGTATCTCTATGAAATTGTTAATTTCATGGAGCAGCTGTACAAAAAGATCTCTTTTTATTTACATTGAAGATGTTTAAAACATACAATGAAAGCATAAGCATCTAGAAGACTGTGAATAGACAAATTGGAACTCAATCTTAGGATGAGAATGCTCTAGTGGAGGACAAATGCTGTGCGCATGAGAACAAATACTCGATGAAAGACTGGCTTTACTTTCATCAGGAAAGTTTGTCACATTATGAGTTTGATGCAACTTTGAAATCTTTATCCTAAAGTTTGTGTCTTCTCATTCTGAAGGACCGATTAGGTATCTTCTCACTCAACCCAATTGAACGCGCAAGATGTAGTACAGAGAACGAACCTTTTTGAGAAGATGCGATTGTGAAATCACTGGGCTGCACATGGAAGTCCAAAAGTCATGATATATGTACTGATAAAATTATTCAAGCCACCAATAATCAAACAACCACAAGAAAGAAGAGGAAAGAACGGTCCATGAAGAGGTCATGTTACATTTAATTTCTCCACTAAAGTTGGTTGTTGTCGCGTTTGTCTCAAGAATTCTTCATTACTTGCTTGTCGTTCAGAGTGGCTTGGAGGCATACACGAATGAGATCCCTACAAAAAAATCAATTTCAAATGGTTGATATGGTATCATGTTGGTGTTTTCTAGTGATTTGCTTCACATCTCCAGTCAAAAGCAGATGATACTGAATTTGTACCTCCAAATCTTTGAGATTTTGATGGAAAGAACTTTGATCCGAGACTACATCAGGATCAACTTCATTTGTCTCTTCTTCAATATTGTCTGCTGCCTCAGCAGCAAGTTCTTCCTTCTCAAGTTCATCCAATTTGGACATAAGGCGATCATATTCTTCATCTTCATTTAGAATTTTCCCCTTGTCTTCCACAGAGATACTAGGAGCATCTTCTTTTTGACCTGAATTAAAATGTAAGAGGGAATGGGGGCATCAAGCCTCTGTTAACAAATGAGAATACTAATACACACAGACTCACAGCAGAGAAAAACTTAGGTTAAGACAACTAGCAAATGCAACACATTACAGATAAGGACATAAGATACCCAATTCAGATGATCCTTCATCAGATTCTTCCCCAGAAAGCTCTTCCCTTATCTCCACGAGACCCTCCTGGTGTATAAGTGGAATGTGGATGCTTAGAAAAATATGTCAAGATGAAAATATGCCCGAAAAATTCACTGAAGCTGTAAAGAGAGTTGTGTCTTTCAGCATTAAGGCTTTGTTTGGGAGAATAAGTAGAATTGGGGGCAACAAAAATGGGTGTGGAAAGTTGGGGATGATTTCAAACTTTGGTGAGAAGTAAAATGGAGAGAACTTTTACGTTTGTAGCAGTTTCTTCTCCTAAATTCTTTTCCTAGCTCTCCCAAACAGAGGATAAAGAGGATGCACAGCAGGTATGCCTTATCTAGTCAATAATAGGTTTGCTCATAAGATCAATGTTCCAGTGGAGTTGTTTTGCCAGATCAATCTACAGCACGACACTTCAAGAAGGTTAAGACACATTATAGGCTGCTGTAGGAATCATTGTCTACTATCTACCTCATTCAGCTGTCCACAAGCTCTTGTTTTCTCACGTGAGATTCATTTATCTTGGTCAAATTCAGGAATCACACACATGATCATCAGAAATTTAGATAAAATCGCTGTCTACCAGTTACAGGTCTAACAATGGTCAAAGGAGCACAGACAAGCTATCATCCTGAAAGAACCTAAAAAAGATCCATGAATTACCAACACAAGACAACAAACATGAAAGCTTTCTAACATCAGAAAATCTAAGAGAACTAATCATTCAATGACCCCAAATTGATATCAATACCAATATCAGATACCACAGAGACTTCTGTTCTCCAAGTATAAAGCCTCATTACCTCGCATAACAAATCCTGAGACAACAAAACATGATACGATGAAACTTACAGCTGCTTCAGAAGCTGTCTTGTCAAAAAAGGAGGCCTCAGTTTTCAGATCCTCAATGATTGACTTAAGAGAATCCACATGGGTTTCTAAAGCTTTCCCTCTTCTTTTCAAAATTTCCACCGTTTGTTTGGATGTCCTCTCGGCATAGTAACCTTCTCCCAACAGAACCTGAAATGGTTAGAATAATATCAGATTTCCATAAGTGTTTCATCTGCAACAACTAATTCTGCTAGTTTTCCAAAAAAAGATATCCTAAATAAATTCAAGACGCGCTAGTATCAAAAAGGATGTTGCATGCTGGGCGGCATACTGAATTTGTAGCCTTTACAAGGGTCAAATACTAATTACTCCACCGCAAACAACAACACATTTTCCATACAAGGCTCAGATAGAGCCTGCATTTTCATTTTCTCCAACAAGAAAGGTGCTTTTTCTCATGCCTAAAGTTCTCTCCACATCACAAAATAAGGCCACTTGAGAGAGAGAGAGAGATTACTGTGAATTCATTGGTGTGGATCAAACGGCCAGGGAAAAATGCAGCTTTCCCAAAAGGAACCTACACAAAAAGCACACAGATTAATAGCGCAGTCCAAGCAAGAAATGGGAAGAGCGTAGCAACCGATAATTCAGAATCAGAATAGGTCCAGTCCCAGAGACAAATCAATAGGAAATGCTATTTGCTTGGAAAGAATAATAATTCACTTCTAGAAAAGAGTTTCATGGGAATTGTCTTGATCGTCGGATATCATTGAGAAATAGGAATCCGTGTTATCGAACATTGCATCTATATACTCTCATCCAAAGGTGGATACTTCTACGCACATCGACATGGACGTTCTTTCCCCCCAAGCATTTGCACAACCGAGCACAAAAGTACACACTACGCTCCGCAGTCAACAAATGCAAACGGAATACAAGCTCCTGGCAACCCTCGAAACTGAATGTAAACAGCATAAAAAAGAAAAAAACGGAAAGATTAGGGCTAAGAATCCCTCAATCGACCAAATTCCGGCAAAAAAAAATCACGACGAGTACATAATTTGGCTGACGAAGATAGACAAAGCACGAGGCGGAGGCGATTATCAAAGGAGCGAACGTGCCATGACGTCGTGGTGAAGCTCCTCGGGGAGCTTCTGGACGAGGTTGACGAGGGCGGCGTTGTCGGCGGCGAAGCCCCTGACGCGGTCGAGCTCCCGGCGCTTCTCGGCGATCGCGTCCTGCACGCGCCCCGCCGCCTTCTGAGCCTCGTCCGCCGGGAACATCGACGCCAGCGGCGTCACCGTGCCGTTCGCTCCCTCTTCCATCTCTTCTTCTTCGATGGATGAATCGGCTTCAAGGCGGAGCTGGGAGTGACGAAGCTGGCAGGGAATTTGGAGGGGAGAAGGGTTTAAGGAGCTATTTTCATTGTTTTGACTCTTTTTTTTTTTTTTCAATCTTTTTTACTTTTGACATTTATTAGTACTCCGCTAAAAATATAATTATAAAAACGATTCTTCAATTTTAAGTTGATATGCAACATCACTCTCGAATTTTTAATTTATTAAATATAATCTCTCAACATTTCGTAAATATTTAGTCTAATCCCTAAATTTTATGCAATTCTAAACTAAGTGACCTAAACATGTGCTCACTAAATAATATGAAAGCAATGATAAAGTATAGATGATGACGTGAGAGATAATGTGGCAAATGACATGACATTAATGAAATGATAAGCATGATGACATGGCATGGTAATAGGATGGGAATTTATGCATCTAATCATATGTGCCATGCACATGACATTTTTGGATTTATTTATTAAAATTCGAAATTCATAAATAATGAAAATTAATTACCTCGGTGAAAGATTATCCAATTTGAATTAATAAATAATCTAAGTCAAATCCAAATTTAATTTGGAAACCTATCTTAAACCTGTTAACATTATAGAACACGCATTGTTATCTCAAAATCCATCCTAATATAAAATGCAATATTTTTGTATTTTTTAGATAAGAAAACAAAGAAAAAACATGCACTCAGTCAAAGGAGATAAGCCCAAAGTTGCAACAAAAATCCACTGAACTTTTTTTTTTTTTTTTTTGGGGGGGGTTCCAGTCGCTGAACTTGTTAGAAGGCAAATAAAATTGATAACCTCTATTCTTAGAGGTCTTAAAGATTGAATTATCGATTTTCCGCACAATCCATAATCCTAGGTCTTAGAGATTGAGTTATTGATTATATGCACGTTGCTAATTACACAAATCTCTTAATTAGGGATATGCTTCTCACTCTAATAGCTAACAATATCATTCTAATTAAATAATGGAATATTCAAATTGAATCGTCATCATATAATTACCCAAATTGGAAATTCAAAGGGGTGACGCTCTGCCAAGGTAGGATTGTCCAAATCGAGAATCTTTCGGACCGGACAGACCGGCAGATGTGGTCTAGTTCCCAAAGGGATTAGTCCAATTCTTAGTTCCATAAAAATGGAATCGGTCGTTGTCAGTCCAATTTGGAATTCCAGAGGGGAATTAGACTAATGGACGGACCAAATCCTTTTTAAAAAAAAAAAAATATATATATATATATATATTTTTAATTTCTTAAAAATAACAATAAACCTTTAAAATAGTAACAGCTTTAACATTTTTTTTTTTTTTTTTTTATTTTTTTCTAAGTAATCAGTTCCATGGACCGGACTGGACTGGCCGGTTCCCAATTCTAGGACCGTTCGGTCTAGTCCCCATTAAAAGCAAGAACTGCAGCTGCTGCTTCTGCGAAGGAAAAACTCTCAGATGCAGCTACGTTTGGTGGTCCAATGGAGTAATGAACTTCTCAGAAGTTCTCTGCTTTGTACGTTTTGATAATATAGAGGAAACTTCCATGGCGACTCCAATTTTCAGCCTCTTTAACAAAAAACCGGGTTCTTGAAACCTAGTTCCTGTTAGTTTGGGTCGTGTCTGAGCTGGGCATATCATATGCCTTTGTTCTTAGTACCGTCCTATATTCTTGGCTGGAAAACCCGCATTATTTTTTGTTGACCGAAGGGCCAAGATTCAGAACACGTCCGCTCATATCATATTTGTCGATGTGGCTTCAACTGTGACAGCTAGTAGACTTGCGAGCATTGATGTTTTGCTAAATGAAAGTGGGATTACCTGGTAGAGGCTGTAAGACAGCAACAAACATATGGAAACAAAGAAAGAAACCAGAATTGCCTCACACCAATTTTTTTTTGGTAGTTGGACTATTACGAATGGAATTATAGAGATCATCATGATTCTTGCTGCATAGCTTGTCCAGATGTCGATGCTCACCCCAGATCCTGCGGCGGTCACCGTTATTTGAGATATAAAGTGAGGTGCATCTAAATAGACAACCTATAGCAAAGGTCATTTTCAAATTGTTGCAGTCAAAAGTTCTGTTGCAATAGCTAGAACTAAAGAGTAAAGCAATTAAGATATTCGGATGGGGGAAAGATTGTTGCTTCAGATGTGACATACTAATATGAAAATCGTGCCATTGCTTCACTTGAAACATTCAAAGATGATCTTTTGAGGAGCCTACTTTATTTGCATATTCATCTGGGAAGTATCACTTGGTTCGGTAAGCATGCAGAATTGGGCAAGATAGGAACTGATGCAGAGCTTTAACCGTCATATCTTTTATTCAGTGGCATCCAAAACCATACGTATGACCATGGCACATTCAAATAGAGTTCAGAAGGTACCAGCTAAGCTGAATTTCTTCGTATCCTTTCGATCCGCGATGGTAGAGCTCTCAATATGGTGCATTCAAATATTGCAATTGTAGAAAGTGCAGAAAAATCTACAAGACTTTTCTTGAGTATGTTTCCAACTTTGCCATACTTAGAACGACAAGGTTCCAAAGATACAATCCGACTCACTTCAACAATTTCTGAAATATGGAAGTGGAAGATTCATGCTAGAGAGAGTGATGGGATGATTTTAATTAACACACAAGCCCAGATTAAATCTCCTATAATCTTAGTTAGTCTTACATATTTATGCCGAAAGGATGATGCTACGGTCCTCGACTATTGCGAGGTTGTAATGGCCGAATCATCATAATCCATCTCAAACTATCATTCAATCAAATTAAGCTGCACTGTGAATTTTAAAAGCAAACTCAAACCAAATGATTGATGTTGTAATGGAAGTTCTGATTACTACGAAAATTACTTGGTTTGTACAGCGTACTTCAAACTCATTTATGTGTTGGAGATGAACAACTATCCAAATTACACATCCTAGAATTGATATGCTTGTAGAACTCAATCTTGATGATCGGAATTTCGATTTGCAATCAGTGTAGTCTTTATTTTATGCATTTAACTCCACATTGCACGCCTAAGAAAATGCTATTGGAGTTTTCTGATATATGAAGAGAGCGGTACTTTCACATGGTATGAATTTCCCCCGCGGCTGTGGGACGCTGTCCTTATTGAGGGCAATAGCTTATGTACTTCCCGCTCAGCTGAGAACTGTCCAGCTCATCCCTCGGTGCCTCAAAAGCGTATTCTGGTGAACCTCGTGGATGTGCCCCACAAACGTTGCTGTCACACGTCCGCGATGGAGCAGCCTCGGCGCCATGCCTAAAGCTTGAGATATGATTGAGATGACAGTGCGGGTTGAATGGGACGAATGGTTTGATGGACATGGCCAGGGTCACGACTAGAATCAATAGGATCTGGACTTGATTTATTTGGAGAAGAGAGGGAAGGTGATAGAGGTGAAGAAGGGGTTGATGGGGAAGAAGGTTGAGATTTGATTCTTTTGGAATAGGGTTTTGGGGTTATGTGAGACGAATTTGGTGCTCAATGGACATTGATAGTTTTGGTGATTCAACTTCTTTTGTGCTTATCCAGCAAGAAATACATTTGTCTTGCGATTCACGCGAACTTGCCTTAGAATGGTGGGTCTAGAATATCTACCTTAAATTTATCATTGGAGGAATTTCCTAATCGAAGGAACTTGGTTTGTAAATTAACTAGCCTCTCAATTTAAAGGTTTTCCCTCGAGTCTAGCATTAATAAGGAAAACATGCAATGATCTTCACCTTATATGTGAATATTTTGTTGGGGTTGCATTGCACCTTGCAAAGATTCTTGATTTCCTGTCCTCGTAATTATAAGGACATTAGAATTAGTAACACAAACTTTGAGAAGGGATACAGCCAAGAGTGCCACTATTTGTCTATTTCTAATCCCCTGGACATGATACCAGTCTCATCCTACCAGTTAAGAGGATAAGGACATAGAGGGATTAATGATGAAGAGGGAATGATCAATTATCTAAACAAGTGATTCCTCGTATTTTATTGAAGGCAGAACCAGAAAATTGCAGGAGGATGAAGGAGATTTTGCAGATACGTTGGGGAGGCTTCAAGTCAAGTCCATGAGAACCTTGACATAGATAAAACAACTGTAAAGGCAGTAGCCTTGGGTTATAAGAATGAAAACAACAGGATTTAAGCATTCGGACGACGACTCTCCATTCATCTGGTCATACCGCAGCGATAGATTATTTGGTTGCAGTCGGTGCCACGCAATTTAATGTTTGAAAGGACAAGAAAACGAAACTTTCCGAGGCAAATAGCATCATCCCAGCACATACTATAGAGTATTTGAGTTACCGATTGGATTTAAGCCACGCTAAGTTCATGCAACAACGACGACGGTCTGCAGACCAGGTCAAATCCCAGACGAATATAAAACAAAACAAACTTCGATATTCGATATCCCTAACATGGATGCTTCGGTCGACATCCATCATCGTCAATGACCAATAATCTGATCATAGACCGTGTTCAAAATCTTTCACCAGTCCTAACAATTTAGCAGTTCCTTCACCTCTAATTCGCTAATGACAGACGCGATCAAACTTCCGGCTTTGGCTCCACAGGCAGTTGGAAGAACGAGGGCACCTCAGCAACAATTCCACTGTGCAACCAACCAAACAAGTTTAAACACAAATCAAAATTCTAAAAAACCACAAGTAAACAAGAAGATCCAACGAAAACTTACGTGAACCCATGCTGCATGAGAAGGGACCAGATTTGCAAACGTACTGCCAAGTCATTGCCACTTATCCGCACCACACGGAGGCTTCCGCGGTCGCCAAGTCTCTCCACAGTCCAAAGGAAAGCCTCCGCATCCTCCAGCTCGAGCAAAGTTATATGTTCTTGACTCCGGAGCTCCGCCATCAGCTCATTCAGCTCGCCCAATGCGGTGTGGCATCTTTGATCCGCAGCAAAAACTATGTGTTTTCTGAAGGAGAGAAAAATCAGAGATGAAATTGAAAACATGATTTTCAAGTCAATCGAGCGCAGTACTCACCTCTTCTCCCAGGGCATCACCATGAAGTCACACTTCACACGCGCCTTTATAGCTTCATAGTGCTCTGTGATGGCGATGTTGAGCCGCTGCACGAGAGGAGGTGCACGCTCGACTGGAGGAAGTGCCATGGCGTCCGGTGGGAGAGGAAGTGCCATGGCGTCCGGCGGTAGAGGAAGTGCCATGGCAGAATGATCAAGGGATTAGTGATTTTTTTTTCTTGGGGTCGGAGAGGGTTTAGGGTTCTTTTTTATATATATATATATATTTTATCAAATAGGGGTTAGGTTTCCAAAGATGAGAGAAAAACGATGGAAATATAATGACGATCCCTAAGATGCTCGGATTGCTGTACCCTTTTTGAGTTTGTTGAATTTTATATTTATCTTAGTTATAAACAAAATCATCAATCGTTACTCACGGAGGCTAATTCGAAACTTCAAGGATCCAAAACTAGTATTTTGACTTATTAATCTTTGTTGATCAACAGAAAAGGAGTTGATACAATTTGCGCATTTAATTTAGAAGGTGCACTCTCGATTAGAACAAAACGAGCAGCCTAACCCCGGCCAAGCAGACGGATTTTTCGTAACAAACGGAGGGGATCTCTACGTAACAAGTAGTAATATTGACGAATCTATTGGAATTGGAAATATTCTTAATCCGTTACATCATTTATATACCATGTGAATTTCACAAAATTCAATTGCACCATGGTAAACAGGCATTTTCTGATTAGACGAGGACAATTTTATTTTTGTACTTCATGTATGTTCTATGGTTTTAGAACATCATAATGTTTATTAAACCAAAGTGCGTATTACAACAAAGGCACTAGTTTAGGTTGACATGAGCAAAACATGTCTTGCCGCCACGCTCGGATATTGTCGTTACACATATTTTATGTCATGTCATTCCAACGAGTTTACCTCTATATTCATTTACTTCTATGTCGCCTTAAGGCGATGACAACAATATATATATATATATATATATATATATATATATATCTCCAAATTTGACTGTTTTTGTTAAAATATGTTTTGAGTTTGAGGCTAATGCAAAATTACGAATATTCCGAATTGAATATATTACGGACGTTTGAAATCGAGCAAAGAAGATCCGAAGATCAATTTTCTAAATTTGAATTTACGTTTGAGAGTTTGGCTGCTAAAATAGGAAAGTCCAACTTTCACCTGGATTTGGATTTTGTTTAAAACATACAGATATGTTTTGGATAAAATCATTTAAAATAGAAAACAAAATCCTATGAAAAGTTAACAAAAGAATAAAGGTCTTACTTTTATATATATATATATATATATAGACTTGTGGCTGTGGATAGAAGAAGGTTGATCATGAATAAGTGTTCTTGAAGCGCCATCTTGTCATCGAGTGCTTGGGAGGAATTTTCTTTGTCGTTCTTGTTTGTGAATTACATCCAAGAAGATTTAGTGTTCGATCGCTCACCTTTTCGCAACAGTTCTTGTCAAATCTAATGGCTAGGATTGAGATTTTATCTCTTAACTTTTACTAAGTACGGAGTGTGATTCTTAACTCCCCCACATCAAACATAGGCTATAATCCTACCGTGGCCAAGGAGAAACAAACAAAAGCTGCGTTGGAAAATTTACGGTACGAAAGCTTTAGATGCGCGAGCTGCAGAATCCATTAAGCATGAAAATATATGCAAACGAGAGAGAAATACTGACTTGTAGATTTTCAGAAGGGGAAAAGACAATAATCCAGCCTCTCTTTAGCTAAAAGAAACCATTTCCCTTCTGATCACACTTTCAAGAATTAAACGAATTGATATAAGTCGTCATGCACTTCAGGAGGCTATTTGATCAGCCAGACAGCTACTCAAACACTAGCAAACGAATACAAAAGTGAACAAGAAAGTGCGCTATGTACATCATACGGATACATACATATCTATCATATCGTATATTTCTACTCATCGACTGTGCAGCTGCTGTTTCTTTGCACTCATTTTGAGAGAGGATCTTCCTCGTCAGCAATGTTTTCAAGTGCCATAGTAATGTGTTTCTGGAATGATGCAGCTTGCTCTCTCTACTCTAGTTGCCCCAGTTTGTCAAATGTGATTCGCCAGTGCATAGGACAACACAATGAATATACACCGCACAGTTCATGATACGTACAACTCTTGTTCTGTTGCAATACCTAGAACAAAAGTATAAAGCTATTAAGATATTTGGATGGGGGAAAGATTGTTGCTACGTGACATGCTAACATAAAAATCAGGCGATTGCTTCACTTGAAACAATCAAAGATGATCTTTTGAGGAGCCTACTTTCTCTGTGGTTCGATAAGCATGCCATGGAGTAGCATTGTGCAGATAGGAACTGATGCAGAGCTTTGACCTCCGTATCTTTGTTCAGTGGGCATCCAAAACCATAAGTATAATCATGGCACATTAAAGTAGAGTTCAGAAGGTACCAGCTCAGCTGAATAATTTCTTGTCCTTTTGATCCGCAGTGGTTGAGTTCTCGATTCACATATTCCAACAATAATGCAAGTGCCCCATAGAACAGTCGGAAGCATTACTGTCGATCCAGTGAGTGAGCCCATCCTGACAGAGACCTGGCTTCGAGCATCATCTGTGCTCCCAGAGGCGCCAGATGCTACAAATAAACGGATGTTGCACCAGCATAAGCGCATCAATATTCAAATCAACATGCTGAAAGGAATGACCTCATGACTAGCTGATGAAGCCAGTGAAGCTGGACGACCACAGACGTCAAGAGCAATCAATTAAACCAAGCCAATATTCCAGAGTTTATACTAGTCGTTGGTGGGATTATGATGCCTCCTATATATAGCAATAATAAGTTCACGTGGAAAAAAAATGTCTTTACAGTCTGCACATGAAGCAGAAATTCACGACATCAGGCTAGGAATTTATAAGGAACAACTATCTCCCTTGCTATCTCCTTTCCACAAGCCAACAGTACAACACCTTCCTGAATTGCATCAAGACTTTCCATTCCATGGCAGAAACAGTAATTATCACAAAAACGATTTCATGGAAAAAAATGCTACTTTTGGTCAAATTACAAGGACTAGTGCAATTGCATTCCTGAAAATCACATCGACGTCCTCTGCTGGACAAAGAATAAATAAGGAAAAAGGGAAAATATTGTAATTGTAGAAAGTGCAGAGAAATCTACAAGACATTTTTTTAAGCATGTTTCCCAACTTTGCCAAACTTAGAACGACAAGGTTCCAAAAATACAATCGGACTCACTTCAACAATTTCTGAAATACGGAAGTGGAAGATTCATGCCAGAGAGACTGATGAGATGTAAAAGCCAAATCATCATAATCCATCTCAAACCATCATTCAATCAAATTACCCTGCTCTTCGAATTTTACGATCAAACCCAAACCAAATGATTGATGTTGTAATCAAAGTCCTGATTACTACGAAAATTACTTGGTTTGTGCAATGTACTTCAAACTCATTTACGTGTTAGAGATGAACAACAATCCAAATTACATATCCTAGATTCGATACGCCTGTAGAACTCATCAGAATTTCGATTTACAACTTATGTCGTCTTTGTTTAATGCATTTAACTACAACGCCTAAGAAAATGCTGTCAGAATTATTTGATACATGAAGGGAGCGGTGCTTTCACATGGTACGAATTCCTCTTGCGACGGTTAATTTAGAATATCTACCTAAATTTATCAATTGAGGAATTTTCTGGTTGAAAGAACTTGATTCATAAATTAACTAGCCTCCCAGTTTGAAGGTCTAGCTCGAGTTTAGCATTAATAAGGGAAACATCTAATGATTTTTGCCTTTATATGTAAATATTTTGTTATTGTTGCATTGCACCGTCCAAAGATCCTTGATTTCAATTACAAGGACATTAGAATTAGTAATTCAAATTCCAAAGAGAATTTTTTTTTGTTAATACCATAGAAAATCTCAAACTAGTGAGCATGTGACAAATTTATCCTAACTAATTTTTTGATCACCAAAAGCCTCAAATTTGTATACTTTTGACAAATTCAATCTCTATTAATTTCTATTAAATTGTCACTTAGGGCCTGTTTGGCAACGTCCAAACAAAGTCTTGCATTCTGATTTTTGTTCCCAAAATTAGTTTAGGACGAGAATCGCGTTTGATAAAATTTTGTTCCCGGGAACAATTTTGGACAAGATTTGAGAATAAAAAAAAATTGATTTTCTAGTCCGAGAATCGAAAAAAAAAATCAAAACAGTAAACCCTCACTCTTCCCTTTCGTCATCCCGCTTGCCGTTTGCCACCGCCCGCCACCGTCCGCCGCGCCGCCCGCCACCGCCGTCCGCTGCCGGTTGCCGGTCCGGCGAGGTTGCCGGAGGCTCGCCAAGCGGGCGAGGTCAGCGAGCTCGCCGGGAGGCAAGCCCGAGTCATCGGCAAGGCTCGGCCTCGCCGGTGGCCAAGCGAGGCTCGCCACCGCTCTGCAAGGCTTGGCTAACGAAGGCTGCCTCGCCAAGCGACCGGCTAGATGAAGAAGAAGAAGAATAGGAAAAAAAAAAAAAAAAAGAAAAGAAAAAAAGTAAAAAAAGTATTTAAAATTTATTTAAAAATCAAAATAAATTAATTTGGAACAAAATCAATTAACATTGTATCAAAAGCAATTCTATTCCGAGAATAAAAAATTTTGGACAGTTACCAAACGCGTTTTTACTCAGAATCGGTTAGGGAACATAATAAAAAATAATCATTTCTAGTCGAATCAACTCCCGGGAATAGAATTGTTACCAAACGCGCCCTTAGTGCACTGTTTTCCTGTGGATTGCACGGCAAAAGAAGCTTGAGCACGAGTTATGGATGATGCTACGACACCACGGTCCAAGGGCTACATTGAGAAGGGCATGATCAAGAAGCTCAAGGAGTGAAGACCAAGGAGTTTATGCTATGGCCGCCAGTGTCGGAGATCGCCATCAACCCACCAACACTGAAGATCAATTTTAAAGAGCCTTGCCGGATCATCAAGAGCTTCTCTATTGAGGCTTTTGTTGCTGGCCAACAAAATATATTTTTTGGCCAACAACAACTCTCCATTCATTTGGTTATACATAGATCATTTGGTTGTCGTTGTTGCCACACAATTTAAGGTTTGACAGGACAAGAAGATGAAACTATCTTTGAGGCAAACAACATCATTCGGCAGATACCGACAGTTCGATAGAGTATTTGAGTTACCAATCGAATTTAAGCCGCACTAAGTTGATGAGACAACATAGACGGGAACATATAAATGGTGTCAAATGGGCCACCTAATTTAATCCGATTTGCTGGAATCCTATGTGGGCAAGCAAACTAGTTGTCCGTTTGGTTTAACTTTGGGGAAATGCCCTTAGGAGAATACAAATAACTTTGAGATAAAGGGGTTTCTCGAAATGCTACATGGTTTGGTAAATTACAATCTCAAATAGCTTTGAAAAATAATTTAGCAAAAACACCATTTGGCAAAACTTGCATTTCTAATTAGCTTTTGCTATTTTTTTTTTTTTTTTAAATCTGAAAATAAAATCCGATGGTCGGCGAACCGCCGGCGAATAATCGGCCAACTGCCGGACGGCCAATCTGGCCGTCGGACCGCCAGATCGGGCGGCCTGAGGTCGCGGAGGCCCGATTTGGTTGTCGGACCGCCAGATCTGGCCTCCCAACGGCCAAATCTGGCCACTGAACCACCAGATCTGGCCACCGAACCACCAGATCTGGCGGCTGAGGGCGTGGACCTCAGGCGGCGTCGCCTGGGTTGCGGGTCGCGCCACCTCGGGCGGTGGTCACCGGGGACGCGCGACCCCTATGCGGTGGTAGTGGTTGCCGGAGAAGCCAAACTCTTAGACGGCGGGGAAGACGAAGACGAACGGAGAAGAAGATGAACGGTAACGACGATGAACGGTAAACTTGCATCTCTGAAATGCCGAATGCTCAAAGCTGGTCTTATCGAAAACCATTGCCAAACACACAAAATTTTCCCAAAAGCCAACCAAACGCTCCCCCCCCTCCAAAGGTAAATCCATGGATCGCAATTCCGAAAAGAAGAGTTTTGCTTCAATTTTTTTTTGGTCAAGAAAACATTCCATATATTTCCATGAATATAAAATGGATAAACACAATCCAACTATAGACAAGACAAATTCAAAACAAAACAAGCTGATATTCGATATCCCTATTATGGATGATTTAGTAGACATCTTTCAACATCATCATCAAAGACCAGTAATTTTAACTTTCGCCAATCATAACAATCTAGCAGTTCCTTTACCTCTAATTCCCTAATAACAGAAGCAATCGAACTTCCGCAGCATCCTAAGGCTATTGGGCGAACGCCGGCGCCGCAGCAGCAATTCCGCTGTGTGACCAATCGAACTAGTTTAGACACAAATCAAAATTCTGAAAACCACAACTAAAAACGAGAATCCAACGAAAACTTACGTAAACCCATTCTGCCTGAGAAGCGAGCAGATTTCCGCTCGTACTGCCGAGTCATGGCTATCTATCTGCACCTTGCGGAGGGCTCCGCGCTCGCCAACTCTCTCCAGAATCCAAAGGAAAGCCTTCGCTTGCTCCAGCGTGTACAAACTTAAATGCTCTTGCCTCCAGATCTCAGCCACCAGTTCTCTCAGCTTGTCACACGCGGCATCGCATCTTTTATACGCATCAGAAATCGAGTTTTTTCTGAAGGAGAGAAGGATCAGAGAAGAAATTGAAAATTATGATTTTCGAGTTAATCGAACCCAATACTCACTTGTTGCCCCAAGTCGTCTCCGGGAGCTCACACTTAACTCGCAACTTTACAGCTTCATCGAGCTCTGCGATGGCGATCTGGAGCCGGCGCACGAGAGGAAGCGCATGTTCGACCGGAGGAAGTTCCATGACGACCGGCAGGGGAGGAAGTGCCATGGCAGAGTGATTGAGGGGTTAGGGTTTCTCTTTTTTGGTGGGAGAGGTGTTAGGGTTTCAAAGATGAGAGAAAAACTATGGAAAAAGATAATCACAATCCCAAATGCCCATTATTTATTTGCTTTTTTCTTTGAGTCGTTCAAATTTGAGGAGAAGCAGAAATATTTTTGATAATATATGAAAAGAATATCTATCGTATCAAGTATTTATATTAACGAATTTATTGGAATTGTAAAATATTTAATCCGTGATATCATTTAGATACTACGTGAATTTCACAAAATTCAATGGTGTAATTGCACCCGTTTTGAGGAAGCCCGTCCAAGCAAGAGTTTGCTGATTAGACGAGGACAAGTTTATTTTTGCACTTCATGTGCATTCTATGGTTCTAGAACAGCATAATTTTTATTGAACCAAACTAAAATGCATGATACAACGAAAGGGCATTAGTTCATGTTGACATCAGCTACAACATGTCTTGCTGTGTCACGTCAGATGTTGTCTTTGCACAAGTATTATGTCATGTCATGTTGACAAATTTACCTATGTGTTCATTTACTTCTATGTCGCCTTAAGATGATAGTGGGAATATATCTCTCTCAATTTGACTGTTCTTGTCCAATCTAATGGCTAATCTACGCAAATTGAGATTTTATCACTTAACTTTTACTAAATACGAGTGTGATTCTTAACTCCCGCACATCAAACATAGGCTGTAATCCTACCGTGGCCAAGGAGAAACAGACAGAAGCTGCTTTAGAAAATTTACAGTACGAAAGCTTTTGATGCGCAAACTGCAGAATCCATTAGGCATGAAAATATATGCAAACGAGAGAGAAGTACTGACTTGCAGATTTTCAGAACGAGGGAGGGACGATAATCCAGCCTCTCTTTAGCTAAAAGAAACCATTTCCCTCCTGATCACACTTTCAAGAATTAAAGGAGTTGATATAAGTCGCTATGCACTTCAGGAGGCTATTTGATCAGCCGGATAGCTACTCAAACACTAGCAAACGAAAACAAAAGTGAACAAGAAAGTGCGTTATGTACATCATCCGGATACATACAACTCTACCGTATCGTATATTTCTACTCATCGACTCTGCAGCTGCTGTTTCTTTGCACTCATTTCAAGAGAGAATCTTCCTCGTCAGCGATGTTTTCCAGTGCTGTAATGTGTTTCTGGAAGGACGATGCAGCTTGCTCTCTCTCTTCTAGTTGGCCGAGCTTGTCAAATGTGATCGCCATTCGGTAGAATGCATCAGCTGCCAATTCATGAGACTGCATGCAGTGGTACGGAAATCCAATCGATTGAGCAAACTTTGCCGATGCCCGCAAGGGCATGCAGTGCCCATTCTATAGCGAGACCAGTGCTTAGGACAACACGATAAATATAGACCGCACATGAAGATGAGACAGGAGAAGACTGGCAAGCATTCGTGAGCTCCGACGAGAGAGGTGGAAGTGCTTGCTTTTCTTCTGTTTTTTATGTTGGGCAAAAGGAAAACTACAGATGACACCCCACTCAACAGGTCACGAGCGAGGAGTTGACCTGAGATATTGAATATTTGGGATGAGATGCACATAATAGTAGCTAAGCATTATACATAGATAAGTGACTCAAGTTTAGATTAGCTTATAGGACGCTATTTTTTATTCAAGGGTCCATTTGGTTTAGCTTTTCCAAGGAATTTCGACCTCAAAAGCCGCGTGGAGAAACGCAAAGGTGTTTGGCAAGTCTTCTCAATGTACTTTCGTCTAAATGCTGGCATTAGAAAGACTGAAAACTCAATATTGATTGGGACATTTGAAAAATACTAAAATTAGGGTTAAGTAATTTTTTTCTTTCATAACTACACTCACCAATTCTCTAGTTTTCCAATTTTGCCCCTTCTTGTTGTTGTGCATCTTCTTTGCACGAGGGTAGCCGACAAGGGCCAATGGGACTAGATTTGGCGGACGATAGGTCGACAAGGTCGTGCAACCCGAGCGACCATGCCAAATGAACCCGCATGCTGAGAAATTAATTTTGTTATTGAATACTCTACTATACTTACTTTGAGATTAGGAGTCAAAACAAGAAATCTAGCACCTCCGACATTACATTTCGAATTACTTCCATAACATCCTTTGCATCTCCTAGATGTTTCAGTCGCAAGAAAGTTCATGATGGCAGCACTCTTACGTTGCCGATGTGGTTCAACTAATGGAAACATAGTAGAATTTAGCGAAAAGGCCAGTAATATTTATCAAGCATTACGGGATTAATTTGATTCAGCTCACCCTACCTCACCAACCAAGAAAGAAAAATGGACAAGATCGAAGATCTAAAAATTCGTATGGGCCGCGAATGGCAGGAAAGGTCCGGCCCAATAAACCAAGTGTGGGCTTTGGAACTATGAGAAGCCCAACATCGCCATACTCAGGAAATTAAACAGCTTTTATACGCAGGAAGGAGTGAGAGACACAACAAATCAAGAAATTATTTGAGTAACTTAAAGCTTTGTGCTATAGCATATTAAATGTTAGAAGTTTACATATATTTTTTTTTAAACTACAAGATTTCGTCTGTCTTTTCCGCAAATTGACATTATATCATGGCTAATTATTTCGGTTAAGAAATATTGTGATACATTTTTTAGTCCATCCTATGTTGGGTCAGATCATAAAAGGTATAAGCCAAACATCTACCAAATCAATGCGGCATAGATGTATGAAAATCGTTCCAATATATGTAACTTCGGTTTCTGAGTCTCACACCTATGCATGCATGAATAAATTAATGATCGGTAGAAAATGATTCCCATAAACTCAGATAATTACAATTAATTTTTAAATTATTTAATGTGGTTCATGAACTTTTGATATATGCTTGAATTATATGAAAATGTTTAGTTTTATTCTTCCATTAATTTAAGTATAGAGATAGTATTGAACAATTTCATGCGATGATGGCTTGACGTGCAAAAGTAACTAAGGCTGCGTTTGTTTTCACTTCTTCTTTTTTTTTTTTCTGTTTTTAAACACTTTTTTTTGTTTTTTTGTCCTGGGACAAAAAAGAAACAAAACGCGTTTGGGTGCGTTTTTGTTCCAAAATTGTTTTTTTGTTCCTAGAAACACATCTAGAATAGAAACAAGAAAAAAAAAAAAAAAAAAGTTATTTATTGTTTTTGAAACAAAATTTAGAAACACTTTTTTCTTTTATTCTTCTTTTTCTTTGGCCGGTCGCCGGCCTCGGCCATGGCCGGCGATCGGCCTACCGATGAGGGCTAGCGGCCTCGCCTTTGGCCGGGCGAGCTCGAGCTCACCTGGATCCGGTGAGGCGGAGCTCGCCCGGCGGCCGGCGAGCCTCGTCGTGGGCCGGGCAAGGCCGTCGGCCCTCGCTCGCCGGTCGCCAGGCCATGGCCGAGGCCAGCCAAAATAAGAAAAAAAGAAAAAAAAAAAAAAAAAAAAAGGAAAAATAAATAAGAAAAATAAGAAAGAATATAGAAAAAATAAAATAAAAATATTAAAAAATAAAAGAAATAAAAAGTTATACAAATTTACTAAACGTATTTCTGTTTATTTTTTATTTCGAGAGAACAAGTTTCAAACACGTTTTTTTGTTCAAAAATCGTTCATCTAATATAAATATATTTTTTCATTTCGTTTTCGAAATAATTTTTAAACATAAATGTTACCAAACGCGTCTTAAGTTTTTGACAATTCCATGGAATCACTCGATCGGAGAGATAGGTATGAGGCTTTCGTTTTATAAAAGGTCAAGTTAACAGAGTCCATCAAGTCTTTATTATGGAAATCCATCAATCCTGAATTTATTCGAAGACACAAAAATGGGCATAACTAGGTGATCGGTTTTTCGTCGTCATCGGTCGCGCAGAGCTTTTGACGTCAACTGCCGCCGCCGGACCCATATTTCTTCCCCAGTAGGAGGAGCTGCAGCTTGTCGTAGCCAGCGAGGACACCCGCCCCGGCGACAGCACGGAGGATGTTTGCACCAAAGCCTTTGAAGAGCGATTTCGCGCCTTCCTTCTTGACGATCTGTTGGAAGGCATCCATGGTGTTCCTGTACTTGACGGCCTCTCCCGACGTCATCATCATCCTCCTCCGCACCGTATCGAATGGGTATGACGCCAGCCCACCACCGATTGTGACTGCCCAGCCGAGCAAGAAACTCGCTACGAAACTATCCTGCAATTATTCAAGCGGAGCACAAGTTCAAGGCATAGCATAGCCATATTGAAATTATATAAGAAGTTGCGCACATTGACATTCTGAAAGAGATGAAAAGCTTGCATACCTGCATTTTACCGACCAAAACCACCGGCTTGAGAGAATCATACAAACCGAAGTAAAGCCCGCGGTACACTATGATCCCGACGCATGAAACGGTGAAACCACGATAGAGACCGGCGATGCCATCAGACTTGAGTGTCTTCCTCCAGACATCAATCAAGCCATTGAACTGCCTCTCACCACCCTTCTTGGCGACCTTAGCATCATTAGCCAGACGGGTCCGAGCATAATCCAGGGAATACACGAAGAGAAGAGACGTGGCGCCAGCGGCTCCACCAGATGCCAAGTTACCGGCAAACCACTTCCAGTAGCCATCCCTTTCTTTCTTGAAGTTGAACATCCTCTTGAAGTGATCTTTGAATGCAAAGTTCAGGGCCTGGTTTGAGGAAGAAATTAGTTATAGCTCAATCGCATACAAAAGAAAGGACGAATGAACAGTGAAAGAATGTCGGCAGAAACTGACCTGGGTCGGGAAGTATCTGAGGACGTTGACACCGTTGCCTCTCCACAAAGCAAGCGCGCCTTCGTCCTTGATAACCCTCGCAAAACAGTCGGTGATCCCTTTGTATGGTTCAGATAGCCTACCGGACTTGATCAATTCGTCTTGATTTTGGATCAACATCTTGACGCGTTCGATTGGAGCAGCCGCCGACTTGGAAACAGTTGAAGAAACTGCACCCATGAGGAAATCCTCTAAGAACGTGGACACTTTTTTTTCAGCCGGAGCTTGAACCCAAATGGGAGAGTGAGAGGACAGCGGTGCCAGACCACTGCCCCCGTGGAATGCTGGAGATAGAGGACTCTGCGACGCTCCATAGTTACTATTGCTCGCGAAATTGTGTGGTCCGTAGTTTCTCGCGCAGGTGGTGCGTGAAAGCCGAGATATCAGGTGAGACTGCCCGTGAATTTTCTGAATCACCGACGGATGCTGCAATCCGTCGGTCATGTTTGTGACAGAGGATGGTGACCTGCAATTGGAGCTCCTGAGTCTGCAAATTTTCAAATAGGACCGCACAAGAAGCAGAATATCTCCCCTTCAATCAAGGCAAGAAGCTCCTTCAATGCACAGAAGCATTCCCATCATCCATTACTTTCACGTATTCATCTAACTGTAATGGCTAGGGAAACATACTAGAGAACATCGTGTCAAACATAGGTAACCACAGACATACGGCTTTAGGAAGAAGATCCTAGAATCTGAGATAAACGAACGAGTACATCATCTTAAAACTCTCTATCGATTGCGAAAATTAATCGCCAAACTTCATCCCCTAGAACCTTTCAGCAGACCGAAATCTCCACTTACAGGTGATATCATCAAACAAAGAGAGATATGCGCACACGACACGGGTGATCATATGAAGAGATGATACTAGACCGGAAATATTCAACCTGTTGCTCATTCCAAGTTGGGTGCCGTCCTTCACTTACATGGAAAAGCCGTCACTCTCACCATATGAGGAGATGAACACTGTAACATCCCGGCTCCCATTGTGTAATATTGTCTGTTTTGGGTCACCCGCCCTGGCGCGGACGAACCGGTATCCTAACCACGGTCTTTTCCCTCACGACTTTAAAACGCGTTACACAAATTAGAGGAACCAAGCCTTATGAGCTAACTAAGACCTCTCTCCCTAGGTGATGCGGGACAAGAGAGGAGGCTATCACACTCTCCATCTCTTAACAGAACAGTGTCCTCACTGTGGCCCCTACAGGCGTTAGAACAGCATTTGAGCGGTGGTCCTACACGCGGTCGGAAGTCGGCTCTGATACCAATTTGAAAGTTTATCTAATATATATAAGTTAATATCAGTTTGTTGGTTGTGTTTGAGGCTGCGTCCTTTGTAAAGAAGGACGGCCGTGTCATCCTCATTCTTTGTAGTTTTTGGGTGTGACAAACACTAGACCGGCAAATTCAAGGCTGTGAATGACATGTAAAGGCCAGCAAGAGCAGCTAGGAACTCGAGAGCTTTTGTGTCTTGTCGACATTTCAACAATTTTCGACATTTTTTGACACTAGATTAACACGTGTTGAAAAATCTAATATCTTATCAGCTTTTCAAATACACACGAGCTGGGAATTTTAACATGTGAATATGAAATTCCGACATGCACAAGTTAATTTTAAAATTTTTCAATAAATGACTAGTTAAAATGTAAATATATAATAAAAAAAAAGAATTGGGAAAAATTAAAAATCCAATCTTCTCTTTTCCTTAAACTCTCAATTTCCATGACACACAATTCACCTCTTTCAACGCACTCTAACACGCGAATTCAGAATGCAAATTACTTGTTTTTTTTTCTACAAGTTTTATGAATTATTGGAGTGTAGTTGAATTTGTCAAATTAAACCAATTAATTATATTAACAAATGATGGATTAATATTTTTAATATAAATTCATTCTAAATTCTTTTTATTATTTATTTATGAATTTAAATTAAATTAAATTAAATTAAAATAATCATAAAAATAATAGAAGCTCGATGGAGCTTGAATGTTCATTTCAGAACTCAGGGAAAATAGGAGTGGCTGTCAAATCTGCTAGCCTTGGCATCGCCTTACGTACGGCACGTAAATTTGACGGTCGTGGACGATTTTGACTTATGGTCCTGTTTTAACAACTCTGCCACTATTGACAATTGGTCAGGTCAAGTAATATGATATTATGCGGTCTACTTACTCGCTTATCTACCTTATCTTTCTCCTCGGGTAAATTTTTCTAGACACGCACAAAATTGGAGATCAACTGTTCAAATTTCACTAGTGAGCCACATGTATATGTACGGCTTGATCTCTATAATCATTCTAGGATTCTAATAAGATTAAGCGTGTGTTATGATTCGTCACGGCTAATGCAGTTAGTAAAATCTTTTTACTTTTTAAGCATATAGATACATGTATGATCAAAGAACACTCAAAGGAACACACGTAAAAAGGTAAACCAGGCAATTTTATTTCATTTCTTATTTTTGTATTTTAGGTGATAGGATCAAAGTATACTGGAGGACAAGCAAAAGGTATCACCAATCCACACCACACCCAAAAGCTTCAGTAGCTACATCATCTTGGCCTGGATACTACATATGTACTATGTTATTTGTCTCCTGCTCACGACACATCCAAAATCTTAATCTGGTCTACTGATCTAAGAAATAATGATCAATCACGAGTGAGCATAAAGCTCAGCAAGCAAGGCCCGCATGGCTGCACCTTATTTCTGTTCCCAAGAACAAAATTTCTGTTTTTTTGTTCCCGGGAACAAAAAGGAACAAACGCGTTTGGGTGCGTTTTTGTTCCTTTTTTTGTTCTTTTGTTCCAAGGGAACAAAAAAAGAAACAAACACTTTTTTTTTTTTTTTTCTCTTATTTTTTGTTCTTCTTTCTTTTGGCCGGTCGCCGGCCTCGGCCATGGCCGGCGACCGGCCGACGAGGGCCGGCGGCCTCGCCACCACGGGCGAGGCTCGCCGCCCCCGGCGAGGCCGACTCGCCGTCCCCCGGCGAGGCCAAGGCTCGCCGTAGGCGGGCGAGGGTCGGCCTCGCCATGGCCGGGGCTCGACCTCGCCGAGCCACCGCTAGGCGACGCCGACCTGGCGGTGGCTCGGCGAGGCCGAGGCTCGCCGGCCGGCCGGGCGAGGTCGGCCTCGCCGGATCCGGGCGAGCTCGAGCTCGCCCGGCCATGGCGAGCCGACCTCGCGCCGGCCCGGGCGAGCTCGATCTCGCCAGATTCGGCGAGGCCGAGCTCGCCCGGCGGCGGCGAGCCTTGGCCTCGCCCTCGGCGGTGGCCCGGTGAGGCCGCGCCTCGCCGGATCAAGGCGAGGCCGACCTCGCGCCGGCCGGGCGAGCTCGATCTCGCCAGATCCGGCCTCGAGCTCGCCCGGGCCGGCGAGGCCGCGCCGCCCGCCGCCGGGCGAGCTCGGCCCTCGCCGGCCGGCCGCCGGTGAAGGCCTTGGCCGGCGACCGGCCAAAAGAAGAAAAAAAAATGAAAAAGAAAAAAGAAAAAAGGAAAAATAAGAAAAAAATAGAAAAAATAAAAGAAATAAAAAAATTATCCAAATTTACCAAACATGTTTCGTTTATTTTTTATTCCCGGAACAAGTTTACCAAACGCGTATTTTTGTTCAAAAATTGTTCCCGGAACAGAAATACTTTTTTTCTATTTCGTTCCTAGAACAATTTTTAAAACGTAAAACACAACCAAACGCGCCCCAAACTACTAATCAATCTATATCTCATAAGTCAATAACAACACATGAGGAAAACAAAAGATTGTAATATTAACTAGCTTGAGAACTTTTCTCAAAATCAGGATAACAAATTGGAAAACTTTCATTTGAAAATAATAACCCAATAAAACTTGAATAAAATATAAAATTGCAATTAATCATCTTTACAATGTCTTCTAGGGAACCCCATTAACCCCGGCATCTCGCATCCATTCAGCATTGCAAGGAGATCTAGGGAACCATGCTACACCTCCCAGACATCCCTAATGCCACCTAGGGCATCATTGTCCTAAGCACTGACAACATTCCAAAATCACACTTATTCCATGGTATAGCAATTCAAATATTTCAATATAAACAGGCTATCCACTGAGTAAAATGCAGCAGCAATTCATTACCACCACCACCAACTATCCTTTTATAAACCAGAGAAAAGATACAAACATTTAGTTGCCTGTATCAACTCAAAAGACAGATTGCAAAACAAAAGTTTATCCTGAATTGACAGAAAAAGGTAGCTCGCTCGTCTGTAGAAATTAAGGGCATTCGCAAAGTAAATCGGTTCCAAAAATCACGAAACTTTAACATGATGTGGACAAGATTTTAAGGAATGTTTTTTTTTGTAAAGAAGCTGAAGTCCGGTTTAGCTTGTGCGGGTCCCAATAATTTTATGTATGTTGGACCAAAACAGGACACAAAGTCAAGTTACAACAGGTCAAGAAAATGGCATTTTGGTCGCCTAATCGAACTCCAAAAATTATGGAAAAAATCCATGTTATAGTTTAAGACGTGGTCTAAAATTTTTTTACGTAGGACACTAGCCCAAATTGTTTATCAAAAATCCTTTAGAAAATGGAAACCGAGCAAAGTTCGGAAATGGCTTAAAAAAAATAATTTCTAACCCACAGTTTTTGAAATATATTTTGCATATACAAAGTCCGAAAAATTTGAAATTAAAGTATATCGTAGAATAAGTCAAAACGCACAACTTTCGTGAGAAAGTCCCATCAAATTTATACCACAAAGACCTGTGCAAAATTAGCAAAATTCAGTCTACAATAAATAAATCCAAAAATCGGCGTAACCTTGGATTTGTCCACGACTCGTGTCGGTTAAGCTCAAATCAAAGAACCCTTCAATACCCAGCAATCCAAGAGCATATTAATATACTCAATGTATTAAATTATTAATGATACTTGCAACACAAATATCCTGAAACCGTCGATACGCATAATTAAGCACGAAAACAATCGAGGCAACCAAAACTCAAGGAAATTGACCTCGACATACAGAAATTAGCCTACGTGGTATAAATGGTAGCAATTTACTTGCCTCGAGTCCTACGCAAGTGTTGATAAGGCTCAAAGGGTCTCGGAAGTCCCGGTTGCGGCTGTTCTCGGATGGTCAGCGTTGGGCTGAGACGATAACGCGGGACCACGAGGGGCTGAGTTGATCAGCTGGCTGGACGAGCGTGTCGCCGGCGTGGTCCCACGGTTGTGGCGAGCGTAAAACAAAGAGAAGAGAGGGAAACGATTGGAACGGAGAGGTGGTAGTTACGAATAAAGAAGCAGAAAGCAGCGGTGGTGTTATATAGGTCGTTCCACGGACACCAACGGCCTCCTCCTCCTTTTTTTTTTTTCTTTTTTTTTTTCCGAGCCAACAACTTTGAAAATGATCTTAACCTTGATCTTTATATCATCGTTTCAAACTTTTCAAACGTTTTAATACGACTCGGCCGCCCCTGAAGTAAAGTCAGACTTTGCTAAAGAAACCCTTCAAATCGTCTCTCTTCCTCCTATTAACCGATGGGGACTTCCAGATACTCATAAACCCGGTCAAACGAGTAGCTACAGAGAGTCTTCAAAAAAACATCTCGAACCCACCTGGGTAGCGTGCTCCTTCAGTTGCAGACGCACCTAAGCCTAGAACAACTAAAAATGCTTAGTCCACCGTCCTTCCTCAACTGACGGAGCGATGGTCAACTAATGGCTTGATCAACTAATGGCTGCTCATTTTGTGATGAAAAGTCAACCGATTTCATCTCATCTACTTTTTCTATTTCTCTTTTTTTTTTTGTTATTTTTATATTTTTTTTATTGCAAGCTTAAATTGATAGATAGAATCCTAAGAGGGCCCACACAATCAATTTTTATGAATATCATGAAAAAAATAAATTGGATACTAAAATATAAATAATTACAAATGAAAAATAATATCATCTACCCAGGCTCATTGCTTGCCAGGAGCTCGAGCTCGTCGACTCAAGTCTCGCTAGATCAGGGAGCACGAGCCTCACCACAAGCTCAAGCTCGCTAATCTTAAGCCTTGCCAAATCGATGAGCTTCAAGCTCGTCAACCTCGCCACTCACCAAATTGACGAGCACGAGTCTCACCACAAGCTCGAGCCTCACAAGTCTCAAGCCTTGCCAACTTGGCAAGCTTCGAGCTCAACACTCACGATCAGTGGCAAGTGGTGAGCCCGAGCTCGCCGAAGGTGGGCAACCCTCATGCTCATTGACGAGCTCGAGGCTCACCTATGTCCGGTTACTAGCCGTTGTTGTAGCTAGTCGTCGTCACCATGTCTAGCGATTGGCCAATAAAGAAGAACTGGAAAACAAAGAAAAGAAAAAGGAAAATAATTTAATAATCAATTTTAAAAATTGATTTAGAATCTTTTTTAAAAAATAAAAATAATGAAAAATAATTTTAAAAATAAGTTAAATGGAAAAACGCGTATGGAGGAAAATATTTTCTTACCGAGCAATGGAAAATATTTTCCACTTTATTTTTAGGTTTCACACAAACACTGGTAAATAATTATGTTTTCTGAAAAATGGTTTTTTAGAAAATATTTTCCGAAATCGTCACATTTTCCGTGAAACGAATTGAGGCTAAGTAGGTGATAATCTTTTTTACTTTTAATTACTTATATTTTAGTATCTCATTTTTTTTTCGTCATTTTCATGAAAATCGATCGTGTGGATCCTCTTAAGATTATAGTTTTTAATTTAAGCTTGCAATAAATAAATAAAATTAGGTGAGATGAAATTGGTTAAAAAAGTCAACCGGTTTCATTACAAAATGAGCGGTCATTAGTTAACCGTCACTTCCTCACTTCAACTAAGCCGGACTCTAGAACAACAATCTTGAACCCACCTAGGTAGCATGACATGGTGCGATCGGGCAATGGCGATGGTGCAGACATGGCGTCGAGGTGGTGCCGATTGAGATGTCGCGATGGTGACAGGAACGGACTGCGATGGCACGAAGGCAGGACACGTTGGCAGTGGCGCGAATGGCGTAATCCAGGGACAAGTTTGATGGCGCGGCGATGACTACTAATCACTTGAGGCTCACGATCCATCAAGCGAAAACCTAGATGCCCCATGCGTATCCAGTCCCGGGTCAAGAAATGGGAAAAGCATCTCGTTTCTACCGAACATATATGCCAATCATGGTCAGACAAGAAAAGTGCACCATTCATCATTATCGATGCGACGAATGATCGTATCAGAGAGACAGTACATCGATTAGTGATGTCGAGTGAATGAAAACACCGTACCCCAAGACTGAGAAGAGTACACGACAGCTGAGCACGAGGGCTGAATTAGTTGATAAGGTGTGAGCGCTCGCTTAGTAACACGAAAAAAGCATACGTGAAATACGAGCGTCGGTTCTATAATCAACTTTACAAGTTCCTTCGATGGGCTTCGCTGAGGAGCCTAAACATCATGCGTCAGCGATTGTGTCTGGGCTTTCCCATTACATTGACAAAGTCGACAGATTCAAGCGCATGGAAGTTTCGTGTCAAACACCAAATCTTGGTCAGAGGACATAGAGCAAGCGAAGAAAAACATATGCATTCGACTTCGATTGTCATGCTGGCCTTGAGAATGATGGTCCCAACAGGAGCGGTGATTTCCGAACTTACCAGTGTCTTAGGGCGCGTTTGGTAACGATTCTGTTTGAAATAGATTCGATAAGAACTTATTCTTTTTTATTCTATTCCCGAGAACCGATTCTAAGCATTTTAAGCCGTTTGCAGAATCGTCCAAAATTTCGATTCGGAATGAATTGTGTTTTTGTACCGTGTTCATTAATTCTGTTCCAAATCAATTTTTTTTAATTTTTAAATAATTTTTTACTTTTTTTCATTTTTTTCTTTTCATTTTCCTTCTCTTTTTTTTTTTTTCCTTTTTTCTTTTCTTTTTCTCATCTTCTTCTTCTTCTTCTTCTGGCCGGCGTCCTCACCGGAGCATCGCCGGCAGCTGGGCGAGGCTCGCCTAGCCCCGCCGAGGCTCGGCCTTGCCGATCTAGCGAGGCCGAGCCCGCCGGTGGCCTGGGCTGGCCTCGTCGTGGCTGGGCGAGGCCTACTGTGCCACCGGCGAGGCCGGGCGAGCCTCGCCGGTGGCTGGCTGCCCTCACCTGGCCACCGGTGGGCCGGGTGTCGCGAGGCTTGCCCAGCCTCGCCCGGCCTCCGCAAGGCTCGGCCTCGCCGGATCTAGGAGGCCGAGCCTTGCGGTGGTCGGGCTTGCCTCCGACGAGCTCTCAAATCGGATGGCGGCAGCCAGCCGGCGACCGGCGGCGGTGGACGGCGGCGGACGGCGGATGGTGGCGGGCGGTGGTGGGACGGCGGTCACGAGATAACCGAAGGGAAGAAGAAAATTTCTTGATTTTGATTCTCGAATTCGTCCAGGAACAAGAATCAACTTTTTTGTTCTTGATTCTATTCATAATCTGTTCCCGAGAACAAATTTGTTCCAGGAACAAAAATTTTACCAAACGCGATTATAAAATAAACCGATTTTGGGAACAAAGAATCGATCAGAATTTGGCCATGTTTGATGGTTACCAAACAGGGCCTTAGATTCCGGTCTCAAGAGAATGTTCTTCGTACGGTGGCTAGGCCAGAACCGAAGTTGCGGGTCCAATTAGAATTAAGAATAGGAATTATCCTCGGTGACTCCGTTACTTTTTTGACTCGATCAAATGACAATTGGCTTACGCTTTTGTGAATTTCAAGAAGGGAAAATGCTGCTAGACATTGCCCACGGGCACTTCACTTATTAAGATTTATTGATTAATATTCCTACTTGAACGACATCTCTCTTGAAGTATGTTTTTCTTCTTCAATTTCGAAATGTTTTTTGTGCGCGACTCGTCTTTTTGGGTCTTAATAGTTTTTATTAAATTATATCTCGAGTTAGAGTATTTACAAAACGCGATTTACTTGGATGTTTTCGGTCAACGGAAAAGCTTGCTAGACTCTTAAAGAATTACAAATAGAGAAAATAAAAAGAAGATACGAATTTCTTCTTTTCTACGAAACTTGCCGAAGGTTGTTATCCAAGTGGGGCCCAAAAGTTAAGTATTCACACGTGAGTTTCCTTTTCGTTGGAAATTAAAGGGTGGAGTCTGACCATGGAGACAAAAAAAAAGAGAGCTAGTGGGCTCATGTCAAATATTTGACCTTTGAGCACACGATTTTTCTTTTTTTTGGCGTGTGTGAAGCGACTTAAAAACCCTATAAAAGAAAAGAAAGAAAAGAAGCTGGACACGTCAATCTAAAGAGAACCGTGCGTTTTTGTTTCGAACTTGAATGTGTGGTAATTTTGTATCGTGAATTTATGTCTAAATGAGTTATTTATTTATAAATGTTTTGGGTTTGGAGTTAAATTTAGATGTGAGAAACACTCGAGCGTGTGAGCGATTATAAACTCTGATTAACTTATTATAGTGGATTATTTGCTGCTGGCTCTGTATATGGACGTAGGCACTGATACTCGGACCAAACTACATAAATTTCTAGTGTCTTTATTATTTTTCGTTTATTTCTCCGGTAATTTCGCGTTAACGTAAATTACAAGATTATGTCGTTTCCACGTATTATATTTCAATAGTTTTAACTGATGATTGCAAAGCAACGCACCTATTAACAAAAGCCAAAGAAATTTTTTTAAATTGCATAACTATTTGATAAAAAAGAGAGTGCTATTTCTTTGGACTCATTTCGAGAGAGGATCTTCCTCGTCAGCGTCGAGAAATATTTTCTCCGTAAGCGATATTTCCGAGTGCCGAATTGTGTTTCTGGAAGGACGATGCATCTTGCTCTCTCGTCCAATTGCCCCAGCTTGTCAAATGTGATCGCCATCAGGTAGATGCATCAGCTGCCAATTCATGAGACTGCATGCAGTGGTACGAAAATCCAATCGATTGAGCAAACTTGGCCCATGCCCGCAAGGGCATGCAGTCCCCATTCTATAGCGAGACCAGTGCATAGGACGACACGATGAATATCCACCGGGCATGAAGACGTGACGGGAGAAGACTGGCAAGCATTCGTAGCTCCGACGAGATTTGATGGCAGGCAGTTTCAAAGTGATGGAAGTACTCGCTTTCTTCCGGCCTTTTTTTTTTTTCGAGTCGCGCAAGGAAAACTGAGCATTACTTGTTCGGAAATTTTGCTAAGTACGGACATTATTTTTTTCTTTTCACCGTGGAAAGATAGGATTTTTTTTTTATCTTTTTTACTTTTCATGTCTTGGAAACAAAAAGTTAGAAATCATGACCATTACTGAAATTCTCGTAAGGATATTTGCAAGGGTTTCCACACGAGACAGAGAGGATCAAGATGCTTTATGTATGAAATTTGCGGTTTCTTAATGAAACTCAGTTTCCATAGAATATTCGAGCTCTGCAACTAGGCTTGAAGAGCACCGCTCACATGAAGGAGACGACGCGCATCCAAATTCGGAAGCTCGTCAGAAGCTTGCCTTGGAGAATCCAGCACGATACCTAAAGTTTCAGGAACTGCAACCGAGATCAAAAGAGAAGAAAGGTTAAGAATGGCATTATTTTGGATGTGGTCGAAAGAGGTAATGAATCCCTACAACTACAGATGAGTAACACCCCACTCAACAGGCCACAAAGCGAGGAGTTGGCTCAAGAGATATTGAATATTGAATATTTGTAATGAGATGCACATAATAGTAGCGAAGCATTATATATAGATAAGTTAGTCAAGTTTAGATTAGCTTATAGGATGCTAGGGTTTTTATAAGCATCCATTTGATTTAGCTTTTTCAAGAGATTTTTAACCTCAAAAGCCCCTTGAGGAAATGTTAGGGTGTTCGGTGAAGGACTTTCGACTAAATGCTGGCCTTAGATATTAATTTTAAAAAGGTTGAAAGCTCAATATTGATATGGACATTCGAGTAATGCTGAAACTAGGGTTGAGTAATTTTTTTTCTTCCAAAACTGCCCTCACCAATTCATTAGTTTTCCGGTTTTGCCCATCATTGTTATTGTACATCTTTTTTGCATAAGGATCGACAATGCTAGATTTGGCCAGCGAGGTCATGCAACCCAGGCGGCCGTGCCGGATAATCCCACATGTCAAGAAATAAAGTTTGTTATTGAATACTCTACTATACTTACTTTGAGATTTAGAGTTAATATAGGAAATCTAGCACCTTTGATATTACATTTCGAATCACTTCCATGACATCCTTTGCATCTCCTAGTTGTCTCGAGCGCAATAAAGTTCACGATGGCATCACTTTATGTTGCGAATTTGGTTTAACTAATGAAATTTTGTAGAATTTTAGCGAAAAGGCCAGTAATATTTATTAAGCATTCCAGGATTAATTTGATCAAACTCACTCTACCTCACCGACCAAGAAAGAGAAATGGACAATATCGAAGATTGAAAAATTCGTATGGGCCGCGAATGGCTGGAAAGGTCCGGCCCAATATACCCAGTGCGGGCTTTGGAATTATAAGTAGCCCAACGTCGCCATGTTCAGGAAATTAAATAGCTTTTGTGGACAGGAAGGCAGCAGACGCAACAAATCAAGAAATGATTTGAGTAACTTAAAGCTTTGTGCTATAGCATATTAAATGTTAGAAGTTTGCATGAAATTTTTCTTTTGAAACTTCAAGATTTCGCCTGTCTTTTCCGCAAATTGACATTATATCACAGCTAATTCTTTCGATTGAGACATCTTATGATAAATTCTCCGATCTATTTGATGTCTGGTTAAATCGTATGGGGTATAAACTAGACACCTACCAAATCATTATGGCATAAATGTACGAAAATTGTTCTAATATATAAAACTTTGATTCTGAGTCACGCACATCTCTATGCATAACAGTTAGTAGGGAATAATTCCCATGAACTCAGATAACAACCATTGACTTTTAATTGTTAAATAAAGTCTCTAAACTTTTGGTGATTATTTAATTTAGTCTTTAGAATATATGAAAATATTTAATATTCTCCTTCCATTAATTTAAGTACAACGATGGTATTGAACTATTTCATGCGAACTATTTCATGCGAAGACAGCTTCATGTGCGAAAGTAACCGAGTTTTCATTACCCAACTCGGGAGCAATTTCATGGAATCACTCGATCGGAGAAATAGGTCGGAGGCTTTTGTTTTATGAAAGGTCAAGTTAACAGAGCCGATGAAGTCTTTATTATGGAAATGCATCAATCCTGAATTTATTCGAAGACACAAAAATGGGGATAACTAGGTGATCGTTTTCTCGTCGTCATCCATCGCGCCGACCTTTTGATGTCAACCGCCGCCACCAGACCCGTATTTCTTCCCAAATAGGAGAAGCTGCAGCTTGTCGGCGCCGGCGACAGCACGGAGGATGTTCGCGCCAGCGCCTTTGAAGAGCGATTTCGCACCTTCCTTCTCAATGATCTGTTGGAAAGCATCGATGGAGTTCCTGTACTTGACGGCCTCTCCCGACGTCATCATCATCCTCCTCCGCACCGTATCGATCGGGTATGACGCCAGCCCAGCACCGATTGTGACTGCCCAGCCGAGCAAGAAACTCGCTATGAAGCTATCCTGCAATTATTAAAGCAGAGCACAAGTTCAAGGCATATCAATACCGAAATTATATAAGTTGCACACATTGACATTCTGAAAGAGGTGATTAGCTTGCATACCTGCATTTTACCGACCAAAACCACCGGCTTGAGAGAATCATACAAACCGAAGTAAAGCCCGCGGTAGACTATGATCCCGACACACGAAACGGTGAATCCACGGTAGAGACCGGCAATGCCATCAGACTTGAGCGTCTTCTTGTAGACATCGATCAAGCCATTGAACTGCCTCTCGCCGCCCAGCTTGGCGACCTTAGCATCATTAGCCAGACGGGTCCGAGCATAATCCAGGGAATACACAAAGAGAAGAGACGTGGCGCCAGCGGCTCCACCAGATGCCAAGTTGCCGGCGAACCACTTCCAGTAGCCATCCCTTTCTTTCTTGAAGTTGAACATCCTCTTGAAGTGATCTTTGAATGCAAAGTTCAGGGCCTGGTTTGAGGAAGAAACTAATTATAGCTCAATTGCATACAAAAGAAAGGACGAATGAACTGCCAAAGAATGTCGGCAGAAACCGACCTGGGTCGGGAAGTATCTGAGGACGTTGACAGCGTTGCCTCTCCACAAAGCAACCACGCCTTCGTCCTTGATAACCCTTGCAAAACAGTCGGTGATCCCTTTGTATGGTTCAGATAGCCTGCCGGACTTGAGCATTTCGTCTTGATTTTGGATCAACAGCTTGACGCGTTCGATCGGAGCAGCCGCCAACTTGGAAACAGCAGCAGAAACCGCTCCCATAAGGAAATCCTCTAAGAACGTGGACACTTTTTTCTCAGCCGGAGCTTGAATACAAATAGGAGAGTGAGAGGACAGCAGCGCCAGACCACTGCTCCCCTGGAATGCTGGAGACAGAGGACCCTGCAATGCTCCATAACTACGGGTGCTCGCGAAATTGCGCAGTTGGTGCGTGAAAGCAGAGACACGAGGTGAGACTGCCCGTAAATTTTCTGATACACCGATGGATGCTGTAATCCATCTGCCATGTTTGCGACAGATGGTGAGGACCTGCAAATGGAATTCATGAGTACGCAATTTTCAAATAGGACTGCAAAACAAGCGGAATATCTTTCGTTGATCAAGGCAAGAAGCTCCTTCAATGCAAAGAAGCATTCCCATCATCCATTTCTTTTGTGTTCTCATGTTAGCCACGGCGTATACTCATCTAACTGCAATGGCTAGGGAAACATACTAGAGAACATCGCATCAAACATGAGTAACCACCTATACATGGCTTCTTGGTAGAACTAGCCAGACAAATAAAGAGCAGCCTGTGCAGGACAGCTTTTGCATGAAGATCCTAGAATCTGAAATAAACGGAAAGAGCATATCATCTTAAAATTCTCCATCGATCGCCGCAATTAATCGCTCGACCTCATCCCCTTGAACCCTTCAGCAGACACCGAAATCTACCACTTACAGGTAAAATCATCAAGCAAGAGAGAGAGATATGCACCCGCAACACGGGTGATCACATTAAACCATAAGATGTACTGATCTCTCCTAGGTCACTCATTCCAAGTCAGTTTCTCCTATCCTACAGCAAGTACTCATGCACGGAAGCCGTTCTTCACTTACTCACCTGGAAAAGCCGTCGCCCATATGAAGAGATGAACACTAGACCAGCAAATTCGAGGCCCTGAATGACATGTAAAGGCCAACAAGAGCACAGATAGAGGGGGAGGGAGAGAGAGAGAGGGAGAGACCAGAGAGAGACGGAAACCTCGAGGGAAGCTCGATGGACCTCGAACGTTCTTTCCAGAACTCCGGGAAGTATCAGGGGCTCTCAAATCTGGCAGCTTTGGCATCGTCTCACGTACGGCACGTAAATCTGACGGGTGTTGGACACTTGGCTTTTGATTCTCGGACGATTTTGACTTTGGTCATTTTGTTCAAGTATTAACAACTCTGCCCCTATTGACACTTGGTTAGGCCAAGTCATTTGATGCTGTGCAGTCTTTTTGCTCGCTCATCTACTTTATACTTTCTCCTCGTATAAATTTTTCTAGACACGTACAGAAAGTGAAGGTCAACTATTCAAATTTCACTAACAAGCCACGTGTATAGGTCAAACGCCTTGTTCATGGAACTTACGTGTTATTTTGTATTTCATCGCATGTACAGATCTCCAAAATCATGATGGGATTCTGACAAGATTACGCATGCATACTCAACCCGTGTCACGAAATGGGAAAAGCATCCATTTCTACAGATCTTACTGGTCAATCGTGGTCAAACGGGAAAAACGTACCGTTCATATGTCATTGATACATATTGTCATGTGACGAATGATCGTACTGGGGAGACACTCCAGCGATTGGTGATGTCGAGTTAACGAAAACATGATATCCTAAAACTTAGAAGAGTACATGGCGACCGAATACGAGCGGATGCCTAAACATCATGAATCAGCGGTTGTCTCTGGACTTCTTTACATTCAAAAAGTCGAGAAATTCAAGCGGATGGAAGTTCGGTATTAAGGGTTGGCGGTTCTGCAGGACACCGGAGACGACGAATTAAACGCCAAATCTTGGTCGGAGGACATAGGGCAACTGAAGAAAAACATATACATTCAAATTCGGTTGTCACGTTAGCCTCGAGAATGATGGTCCAAACTGGAGCGGTAATGTCCAAACTTCCGACATCTTAGATTGTGTCTGATAACGTTTGTTTCTGAAAATAATTTCTTTTTAGAAATATTTTTTTTTAATTTTTATTATCGGGAATAATTTCTAAATATTTTAAGACGTTTATAACTATATACAATTTATATTCTTAGAATAGAAATACGTTTGGTACAACCCCAAATATTTTTATAACTTAAAATTTCTTTTGATTTATTAATAATTTTATTACATTTTCCTTTTTTCCTTTTTTTTTCTTCTCCAACCTAGCCGCTTGTCGGCCCCGGCCATGGCCAGCCGACAACCAGCAAAATGAGGGCTAGCAAGGTCACCGACCTTGGGGAGCCTTGTCATGGCTTGGTGAGGCTTAGCTTCACCCTGGCCGGGCAAGGCGACCTCGCCAGGGGTCGATCGGGAGCTAGCGAGGCTCCGATGAGGTCGTCGGGCCTCGATTGGCCGATCACCGACCATCACCGAGGCTGGCAATTGGCTAGGGGAGAATAAAGGAGATAAAAAGAAAGAAAAGAAGAGAAAAGAAAAGGTTGTTTCTTGAGTTGTTGCCGAGAATAAGAAATAATTTTGTTTTTGTTTTTTTTTTTTTTTTTATTTCAAATCTATTCCCAAAAAAAATAAAAATCATTAAACGTATTTATGTTCTAGGGAACAGAAGAATAGAAACACTTATGTTCGGAAGTGTTACCAAATGTTTCCTTAGATTTCAGCCGGAGCTGAAGTTGCAAGTCCAATTAGAATTAAGGATAGGAATAATCCTCAGCGACTCCATTACTTTTTTGACTCGATCGAATGACACTAGGCTCCGCTTTTGTGAATTTCAAGAAGGGAAAATGCTGCTAGACATTGCCCAAGGGCACTTCACTTATTATGATTTATCAATTGGGCTTAGGTAATATAAATATTCCTACTTGAACAACGTCTCTCTTGAAATATATTTTTATTCAACTTCGAGATGTATAAATGGGCAAGTCTCGTCTTTTTTGGTCTTAGTGGTTCTAATTGATGATTCTGGAGCAACACACTGGTTAACAAAACCCAAAAAGTTTTAAATTGCATGACTTTTCGATAAAAAAGATAGTGCTAGACGAGGGGAAATAAATAACATTAGGTAATCCTCCTTGCAGAGAAGCAAACTGCATATTAGCCATTAGTGCCGGCTAACAGATCGTAATGTACCCACAGGAACAAATTAAACAAAAAGGAAAGATGGAAATCACCAGTTGTGACTTCTAATAGACAAACAAAACAGGAAACAATTGGAAGTTCATACGACCACCCATAATCAGATATATTAACATATTGGAGATGGTTTATGACATTGTTTCCACGAATAACATAAATCGACATTGCGACCAGCAGAAATGCTTCAGAATTGCAAGGGCTCTTGTTCTACGGATACAGATATATACAAGGTCTATAATAAAATTCCTCTCTTCGAAAAATAAGAGAAAGATGGTGCCGAAAAAGCGGTTTATAACGGCCAAGTGCATCATCTGGATAATGATGCGAAGATGTCGACTTGCTAAATCCTCTCTGGTCGAGGACTGCCAACATAACCAACTCTTTCCGGCACTTAACATAGAAATACAAAAATGTAGGGAGGCGCTACGCTGAACACAAGGATGATCTTTGCCTCACGAGCAGCTCCTTAAGCTTCTGAATAAGCTGTTTATTGGAGCTCATGTAATCTTCAAAGGATTGCCTCACACTCCGCAACAAAGTCATATCATGGTTGCCAGGGCCCATGTTCAGTAACTTTGTGAACATATTCTTCCATAGATCAACATTCCAGTATCTAAAAGCAATTTAAGCAGAAGAAAACTGTCTCAGCTGACAGGGGAAAGAGTATTAATGATAGCTTAAGGAAGTTGAAACCAAATGGGACAAAATGGAGGAGCAATGGCACAATTTGGGATAAGACTGAGAACTGATTGTTCTTATAGGAACTGGATATTGGTCAACGAGTTCAATGGAGAGACGTGAGAGAGAAGTACCGTTTGAAAGTGGATTTTGGTTGATAAAGATAGCTTCCATCTGAGGATATCCTCTTTTCTATTTCCATGTAGGAACCATGCAACATCATGTGGACAACTACACAAAGACCGTATATGTCTACCTGGTGCAGCTCAAAACCAAAGCAGCAACAAGTCAAACAGAATACCCATATATTGTCGCAAGTGATGAAATTTCAAAATAAATTTTATACCTGATACCTCCATGGCTTATCCTCTTGCATCTCAACACAACGAAAGCCAGAAGTCCGGCAATCTCCTTTGAATATGGTATTATCAGGAAAAAGATGCAAATCTATCCCCCTTCCCCAGTCCACAAGACAAAGACCCTGCATGATGTTCTGAATAAACCTGGAGAATTCCAACTTCCAAGTAAAACCACTGTAGCCTTTGTGCAAATTGAACTGACCTGAGCACTCCATGGACCACTGTGATCCACAAATCCATTTATTGAAAGATCATCCCTATCAAGAAAATCAAACAATTTATAACACCAATCCAAATGAACCAATGTTATCTACATTGATGGGTATGATGCCAAGAGCAGATGGTTCCTGGTTGTATCATGTCAATCTAGCTAAGAAGTGTAGCTGTCCTGTGGTAACCAAGAGTTTCTCGATCAAAAGGATTTACTCAAAATTTTCCAATTCAAAATCTGGACAAGTACGCAGAGAAACATGCTAAACAAATGATAAAATGCAATAAGCTAAAAATGACATACAATGACATGAATGAAAGGTCGAGACATATAGACAGGGAAACAAGGGTTATGCTCTATGACCAATCTACATATTGGAAAACTAATATCAATTGACGAATTGGATGGTGCACATTCACAACATTCATTCAAGTGCACAAGCTATGCTTTCACCTTGCATATCGAATGAGTAGATTATCAGCCTTGAAATCTCCATGAATGATGCCAACAGCATGCAAAGTCTCTAACATGCGGAGCATCTCTATAGTGTAATAAATGCACAGCACTTCTTCCATGGTCTTGCCATTCACCAAATAGGAGTTTATGGCATCCTGCATGCAATATTCAAGTCATAGT
Organism: Eucalyptus grandis; assembly: GCF_016545825.1. Taxonomy (NCBI): domain Eukaryota; kingdom Viridiplantae; phylum Streptophyta; class Magnoliopsida; order Myrtales; family Myrtaceae; genus Eucalyptus; species Eucalyptus grandis. The sequence continues at coordinate 36,979,352 of NC_052612.1, forward strand.
CTGGAAAAGTGTGAGTTGAGCAAACCACGAATGGGAGAGTCATATGCCTACCTGAAGTGTCCCATGGGATAAATAATCACAAATGAGTATGCTACAGTCTGCGTAGACATGCATTCTATATGCAAAACCAAAGGCATGCCTCTGAAATTCAAAAATTTCATGAAAGTTAACATGTAGGTAGTATCAAATAAAAGTTATGAGGAAGAAAGCCTACATAAAACAGCATACAAGAGAATCTACGATCCGCAGGTCGAGTTGCCGATACATGTGAAATTCCCAAGGAAAGCCAGGCTTTTGTATCTGCAAGAGTTTCTCATTTTCCGTCCAAAATTGCAGTAACCCATTAGAAAGATTAAAGAAAGGAAAAAGAGAACACCAAGGAAGCGTAAGCAAACCACCTTCAGTGCCACAACTTCATCTGGATTACTGTCTACATGGGCTTTAAATACTTGGGCAAAACCACCTTGACCTGCACAGCCCTTGATCTGGTATTTCTTTCTGCCTTCCAACATCAAAAAGTAGTATTGGAAGTGGTAAGTTTGTGCAGTGAATGACATAACCATAGTGTTTTCTTATTCTATAACATCATGATAAATGTCTGCTAGAGATGACATATTTATGTAACTCAACATCAATTGTCTTAAAACAACCGGCATTAATAGCATAGACTTAAGATTGTTGAGGGTGCATTAACTTGTGAAAGAAACAAATAAATAGACATATCTAAAAATATCTATGTGAAGATAACAAAGAGGTAAATATTAGGAATCACCTATCTCAATAACCTTATTTCTTGATAAATTACGAGAAGATAAGGCCACCTTTCCAGAATATGCTTTAGGACTCAAATAGTATCCCTAAACAAGTAAGCACAAATTATTACATGCCAAATCTTTGAAATTTTGATAGAATTGTGAAAGGCAACAAAAGAATGTCTCACATCGTATTTCATAAGTTGAGAACGTATCTTCTCCAGCAGGTCATTCATCGTGTAGTTGGACCATGGATTGACATAAGTCTCTCCAAGCTTTTTCTGGTCTCCATTATCAGCCTGCAGAAAAAGAAAAAAAAAAAACAGTTGTCTCATTATATGTTAGAACACAAAGTATCAACAGATTCACAAACAGGAAAAGGTGGACCTAATTCATAGTAATTATGTGCTTCAAGATTATCAACACCTTAGAATAAAATAAAAATTTGGCATGCCATGGAATTTCAATCAACAGGAATGCTAGTAATATTAGCTTAGAAACATTATTTGACACAACAGGCCCATAGAATCATTGGATAATATTTGCATAAAATAGAAGAATGACGGCACAGGCAATCAAGGCAGCAATAAGCAGTGTGACTAACCCAATATCTCCAGACTCATAACCAAGATTCAAACAAGAAAGTGCCAGATAATTGAACCACAAAGCCATTAGTGAGGATGGAAGCGGTACAACAATAGCTTTAATAGGCAAACTAATCACACATGATAACAACAAATCACAGCAGCGTAACGGTCAAGAATACTGCCACCACTCCTAAACAGTAACAACTTCGCTGATGACTGATACCCTCTTAATATCACTTAGAGACAAACTAAGAGTAAAACTCATTTTCTTACTTCCCCAACTCAACATGAAAAGATTGTTTGTAAGAATTCCAAACTTTGGATGCTGTACAATCATTAAAACTTGCAGCCACAAGAAAAAGACCAAAAAGAAAAGTTTCACTTCTTCTCTTCAGTAAGCATTCAGAGTAATCCTTAGGACAGTAGGACTCCAACTAGCTAACTCTTCCAAGCATGGCCCAACTATTCATATCATAGGTTTTGACTCACAATAAAGAGTGTCATTGAGGAGAAGAACGATGAGCCAACTAACATAATATTGTCAGCAGTCCACCTTGTGGTAAAAAGCATTATCACCATAATCAACCTGGAAACAAGAGAACTGTGCCCTGGGGTCTTTCTGCACGCCTATGTTTATAGCTCCATCGAAAAGGGAGCAGCCAATGATAAAAGCGAAGAATTACAAACAACAGATATGCAGAACTTCTCAACGGCAATCTATGGTTTTTCTACCATCCATACCTTCGGTGAAGCAGTTGCAATTATGTGGGACAACCTATCGAGAAATGCCGCCTGCGCCTTCTGCAACCTCGCTCCTCCAGCGTGCCTAGCACCAACATGAACCTTTCAGACCACCGTAGCAAAAGTGATTCCCTCAAATTAGATGCAAACAGCTCGCGTGACGCGAAAAGGACCTGGCAATGCCCATTTGGTAAACCTTAACGGCCTCATGCAGCTGTCCTCTGGCTTCGAGAAACAACGCATACAATTCATAGAACAACGGATCGTTGGGCCACGACATACTATCATCCATTTCTTTGACGACGCTCTCGAAATCCTCACAAGTATCCAACTACCAAAAAAAAAAAAAAATTCAAGCGCTTCAGCGAGTACTGAAACAGTAAAAAGCCACAAACCAAATACGAAATCCCAGCACGTCATTGCAGGAACCAGAAAGAGCAGAGATTTTAAGGCGTAGATCGATTACATAGATAATCCACAGCTTGAGAAACCTAGGGTCATTGCGGATGCGGAGGTCGTCCCTGAACGCGGCGATACAATCGGACACGAGCCTGTTGAGATCCGCGACGGAGCAGCCGCCCGAGTTCACGTTGGCCAGCGCCTCGGAAACCGACCTGGACCGGGTTCGAATTTCGCCGAATTAGATGCGAGGCTGGAGGCGAATTCGGCCGAATCGACCGACGTTTTCTCTCGACGAATTAGTCTCGAGTCCGAGGAAGGGAATCTAACCTGAGCCACGGCACGAGGTCGGCCTCGCCGGCGGCGGCGGAGGACGGATCAGCGGGAGCCGAGAGAGCGACCGCCATGTGCTCTCGGACCTTTGTCTGTGCGTGCGCGGGGACTGCGATTTGGGGAAGAAGATGGAGATCGGAGTTGAGTCGCCGTCTGTTTGATTCGCGAAGAAGCGGGAAATCGGCGCGTCGTTTCGATTTTGAACGTTCGACTTGCGCAAAAATTGCAAATGGGACCCACGGATTATTAAATTATTTCGGCCTATCTCTTGTTTCTTTATATTTTTGCAGCGAACTCCCGTCAAGCTGCAAAAAGTACGAGAATCCAAGAATGTTAAAGCTAGTACCAAGTCACTCTCCGTAAGCATTTCTGCAAATTGATAGGCTTGTGGTTTTTAAGCTTGTGGTTTTTCTTTACGATTAATGACGGTTGGCGCATGAGCGTTTTGGACAAAATAAGTAATATTTCCAATGTATGTGTATTACCCTATGAGATTCTGCTTCCAACTTGGGAAATATATGATCATCATGGTGTAACATATCAATTCTAACAATTTACATATGCTGAGTGCAAATTTGACAATAAACAGAGTGACATCATCCCCATTCAAATGTAGCTGCAGCCAATTTGTCTTCCGTCCAACTCCTTCCCTCATCCAGATTATGCGATTTGAGCACAAATGGGTGCCACGACTTCCTGGGAAATTACTTTCTGCACAACTTTCAGACAGCTTGCAAACTTTGGCAAAATGAATGAGTTGCTGTCACTATTAATTGGAGATTAGTGTACATGAACAATATTCCTACAATGGTTGATGTCAAAAAAGGATAGTACATCATAATTTCCCAGTTTCCGTTCCCCACTTTGGTTCAAATGTTCTTGAACACCACTACAACATATCAACATATCAAGCACAAGGCTTGAGACCGAAGGATCGTGTCATCTCATAAGAGCAGCGGCACTTGAGGTTGCAGAAAGCATGGTGGGTGCCTTTCTCATTTCCTTCCTCCGCAGCACACGCAGATTTGGAGACTTTGCTTTCGTTGATCCCTTGGAAGACCTGTTTGTCAATCAGACAAAATGATGAATCATCATTGAAATACCAAGCAGGGTGGAGTTAGATGTGGTTGATCGAATTTTGGGTTTAAAGACTCATACTTTTGGGGACAAAAGGGGTGATCGAATTTTGGGATTGGCCTCGCATGGGGAACCAGTGTCCTTCTTAGCTGTTTCAATGCTTTTTCTTCTTCAATCTGTAAAAAGGGCGTCAGTTAAACACACTGTTAAAAAGTTCATAGAGCCAACAGCAGATATCAAAGACAGTACCATTTGAGCAGCCTCACTCTCCTCTCTGTATCTCTTGTACATTGCCTCTTTCTCTTTGATCTGGGGAGGAACTTAATGGTTGAGAGATAATTCTTAGAGTACATCGTAATTGGAAGGAGGTTAGGTTACCTTATGATCAAATTCTGCTCTACCCACAGCCCGGTGATCTACATGGTGATTAAACTCCTGAACTTGTGTGAGTGGTCTGCGGACTTTCTCGGGAAGCGGAATTGGATCCCTGCTGTGAGATCCAGCATAAATAAATAAAGTCACGCTGCAAACAACCTATAGGTAATAAAAGACAGAATGAGAAATGTTCATGTTGCTGCTTACTCTTTTAAAATCGGCTGTGCCTTGAAAATCCTCATCTGGGCGTCCTCTTTCTCCTTTCTTTTTCTTTCTTCCATTTCTCTTTGCATTTCCTCTTCATGCCTCACAAGACTTTCCAGTTGGAAGGGTTCGGGCTTGGTGTAATGCTTGGGCTCTGGCTTTGGAGGAATCTGTGCACAGGAGGATGGATGATAGCTTTTATTTCCATGTTTCTTTCTGATAACAAAAGCAAAACATAGACAGCATCCATACCACAGGGTAATCTGTTGTATATGGATATGGATTAGCTTGGGGAATCCTGGCTCTTTCCTCTTCCAACTGCTTTTGCATTAATTCCGTCACAAATCTTCTTTCTTTCTGAGCTCCCCTTTCCTGAATTTGAAGGGGAATGCAAAAGTACAATTAAGAAAACTAATTGTGCAACCAGATTATGACTTAAATCTTGGGAAGGCAATTTTCACATACCTCTGTATGGAGATGGAAAGGGTTAGGGGCTGTGTTCCTTGGAATTGGGTTCTCTTGTCGAGGTTCAGACTTCAATGAAAGCTGGAGAGTTACATAACCATTCAATAGAATTCATCAAAGTACTTGAAGATTAGTGCTTCTATTAGCTATGTGAGGACAATGAGAGAGAGGTGTACCTTGTCAAATAAATCAAAAACTGCAGTAGGTTGAGGAAACCGTTCATCTGTTGCAAAGTGGAACTCTTGAGGTTGGGTTATGTGCTTCTTTGTATTACAAAACATCCCCATGTTCCCTTTACTTTCAAAAATCTGCAGCATTCAAACTCATCTCATTACCAAAACTAAATGACGAGTGTGAAATATCAGCAGCAATGTCTAAACACAGAAGTCAAACCTTCTTATTCAGAGGCCTTGCTTTAAATTTGGGAATCTTTTCAAGTTCCTCCAGCTTAGTTCAAAGGAACTTTTCACTTGTGGGGGGCGGGCCCTCAAGGTTGTTTGAAGGAGTGGAGTTTTAGGTTCGGTTAGATGCAATTTCCATTGGTGATTCTGTGCCAGGACGATTGGGAGAAACTGTTAATAGATGCCTTGACAAGCACGACAAAAGCAGACAGAATAGAAATGTGTCCCCCTGTACCTGATGAGATTTTTCTGTGGAGGCAACAGAAGCTGATTCTACATTGTTATTGGCCCTTAATGTTGTCTCAAGATGGAACTCCTTCAATTAATGTGAAAGATAGTTAGTTCCCGAATGATTTTACTCTTATAAATCCATTCTAGCTGTACCTAACTTGAAATTACCTGAAACTCTGGTGGCTTAGGTGTACTTCTCTGTAAAACTGGTAATGCCGGAGCTTCCAAAATCTATAGCATATGGAAGAAAAAATTAACAATAAACTTTAGTTTTTATTGATTTGTTTGCCATAGTATGGCAGAAAGAAATAGGAGGGAGAAAATTACCTTCTTGTTCAATGGCCGAGCTTTGAATTTTGGTATTTTAGCCATCATCTCTTCCTCAAGCTCTGCAGTACTCTTTACCCTGACTGTACGGATACGCTGTGATGTTTCAAATTCAGGTTCCTTGGGCCTCGTAAGTGTGAGTTTAGTAGGCTTTCTCTGTATATTTGAAGCGCCCATATCCTGAGGTTTAAGATGTAGAGAAATTGAAAAAAAGAGAAAAAGAAAGGGACTTGTTTCCAAGAGCAAAAGTTCATCACAGAGTGTACCACAAAAGACATCGAGAGAAATTAGCTTACATGTGAAAGAGAACTACCAAGATGCGGTAATGACAAGTCTCTGGTACCGGACTGGAACTTCTTTATCATTTCTGCCGTTGAAATGAACTGCGCCACTGGTTCCCTAACATAAATCTTTCAATATAAACTGACTAGTTAGCATTACCTAGACAACTTCCAGATATAAAAATTGAAATGCAGTCATGAATGCAAACCTTTCTATCTTCTTTCCCAGCCTTATTGGCTACTGAACTGCATATATTAGAAGTGCCACTTGCAAGACCCAGTTTTGATTTATGAGGCAAAATTTGCGGTTTGACATTTAAGATCTGAAAAAAAGAAGAAGATAAAATAAAGTTCAGATGAGTCAGTCCATCACACCGATAGAAGAAGCCATCCCAACTAAATGAGAATAGCAGGGCTGTTGTAGGCTCCACCTGTCTAGACTTCCCTCCTTCCAACTTCTGCCGCTTGATAGCCTGGTTTTCTTGAGCTACTGTAGGAGTTGCAGCAGGATTCTTCGGATTTGTATTTCTGTGAGTGGAAACCGAGTAAGCCATACTTCATATTTGTTTATTTTCAATTTCAAATGCAAAATATAAGGATAAAACATGTCCTTTTAACCTTTTAACACTCTCTGGTTTGGATTTCTTGGCTTGCGAAGACTGCACGTTCTGTTTAGGCCTCAACGTGGAGGGGTTCTTGATCAAACTGGCTATCTTTTTAGCTGTCTGACATTTCTTAGAATCAGTCACTACATCTCTTTTTTGAGTAGCCATTGCTGGTTTTGGGGTGCTAACTTCTGCTCCTTCTAGAACAGAGGACTTGCCTTTCTCTTTATCATCAGTTAATGCAGCATCCACGAATTTTGAAGTTGAATCACTAAAATACAACAGTATTAGTCCCAATTTCTTTTCAAAGGCCAGTCTCCCATAAGCCAGTAGTGGATTTAACCAATACCTGTCAACTTCTTGCGTGCCTTTACGATCTCCGGCGTCCAACTCTTCTGCTGATTTTGGTTCCTCATAAGCAGAAACCTGAAGAGCTAAAATGGTCAGTGGCTACCTGGAAATTGGTTGATTTGAAAAGTTAGGGTCAAAACATCATTACCATGTTTCTAGGGGTTCCATCATTATGCGCTTTGACCTCAGCGACCATCCCTTCCCCTTTCTCAGGCGTGGGAGCTGTCTCACACTGAGTCGTATCTTCCGAGACACAAGAAGCAGTCACTGAATCCACTAACTCTGTTTCCTGATTCAAAGTAAACTGGCTATAAGATCTTTTGATGTTGGTACCAAGTATACAAATTTTAAGAACCATGTGGTGGAAAATTTCCTTTTACCCTTCTGCGAAGCCTCTGCCTCACCAAAATCGCATAGGGCCTCAACCTTGATGGATCTGCCAGTCTTGATTCTGGCCATGAAAGCTACACCATAGGTAGAGAAGGCTATGTCACTTCACATTCCCAATTCGCTTTGAAGTCGTACTTTAATTTAAAAAAGGGCAAGGTTGAATCAGGGAGGAATAAGATTCAGTAATGCTTCATCACTCAAATTCTATTACAACCAAGTACCAGTCCTAATTTTGGCCATAAAAGCTACACCATAGCTAGAGAACAAAGGACCATATCACTTCAAATTCCCAATTCACTTTGTAATTGTACTTTAACTTAAAAAGAGCAAGGTTGAAACAGGGAGTAATAAGATTCAGTAATAGCTTGATTACTCAAATTCTATTACAACTTTTACCTATATATCCTATTACAGCCAAGTAATCCTAAAAGTCCAACCATTTCTAAACTAGATCAATCCTTTGGAATCAGTTGTTTTTGTTAAAGGGCATCGAACTAGCAAAAGACCACTTCAATAAGCCCTATCTATCATCTGCTTAGCGAAACCCTAATTTTTTTCTCGTTGAATGCTGATGGAAAATTGATTTCATCTGTTGATCCAACAAATACCACAGAATTCTACAGAAAATGAAAGCGAATACCCCTAATCCCAGGCCACCAAAAGAGCCTATATCAGACTGAGACTGTTTATGGGCTACGCTCAACTCACTCGGTTGCAATTCCACTTTGGCTCTGTCCAATGAATCTCGATCACAGAAGACATCAAGACAAGATCATACTCGAGAACTAAAAACGAGATGGGAAAACCCTAAAAATTGACGTTCCAAAGCCAAATATCCGACGGACAGAATCACCAACCGCTCAACAAACAGACGAAAGCAACAAGAATCAATCACGCATTTACCCAATCACCATGAGAGAGAAGGAGAAGACGTACGAGAAGGGCCATAGCTGAGGGCCGACTCGAACCAAAGCTCGGCTTTCCGCTGATCCTCTTCGGTCTCCCCGTTGGTGAAGTCGAAGAAGTGAGGCGCGGAGAACTCGTAGGTCTCATCGATCATCGTCATTGTCGATGCCGCAATCGCCGCAGCAGCACCGCTCGGGTCATCGGCCACCGCCATCTGGAAGTGGTGGAATTCGTCCGATCGAAAGTGGAATTTGAGGCGGAGGAAATTAGGGATTTTTTCTGCGCTCAATCAATCGATCATGGAAAATGCCCTTCGATGGTTAATGAAAGAGAGGAGGAGAGGCAGAGGCCGTGTGGGTATATCGTTGGGGGCACGTCCCCGATCCCAACGGTCGAAAATTTTGAAATGCGCTCAACGGCCAGCATGTCTTCCCAACGGCTATATTCCACGGTGTGTGGGCAGCGCCTGCGGACGACTCCGAATGGCGTCGTTTCGTGGCCAGTCGACAGTAAGTTCAAGGCTCTATCCGTAAAATGATCCTGAACGAATGATTTAACCTTTTTTAGACCGTTTTAAAAAGGAAAAGAATTTAGAAATTATACACACAAATTGTGACCATTAATAAGAATATCATCGAATATCCGACTCGTCATTATGTACTTTCTCATAGTGGCATTTATGTGAGCCTAAATCCAAGATTAGTCTTTGGAGGTGAGCGAGTGGCGCCCAAGAATTAATCATTGCTTGTAGTGGCCCGTGCTGTTGTGTTTCGCAACTTTGTTGTGCTCTATTGTTGCAATGCTAGAATGGCCAACAATTTTAAGGCAAATGAAAAAGAAGAAAGGGTTCAGACAGTCGCCTTTCGATATATCCACCTCATGTATCGACCCAATTTGATCAAACGTTAGACATCAATCGGTCTTTTACAATCCTGATCGATGTTGTGTTAACAATTTTTCTGCTCGGAAATTTGATTTAGTCCCAATAAAACCGTCTTTTCAATATGTTTATTGAGGTGGGTTTTTGGGTCCCACTTCCTCAAAAGGGTAGAAAAGAAAAGGCAAGATCCATCTTAATATCAACCAATTTGCATGACATTTATGATGGAAGAAGTTGAATACTCGCCAATTTTCGGGAGATGAACAAGCGCGGTTTGAGTTAATCTCAAAAGGCATGAACTTTCGGTAGGTCGATTTCGAAAGATATCTATTTCAACACGACTATCCCTTACTAGGGAGTTACTCGCATCTTACTGAATCATGGAGCATGGAATTAACATGACCTTGATGAGTTACTATGCATCATCTAGTCCGTACGTTTTTCACGTAATAAAACCAGCCGGGTCGAACTAGGCCGGAGTTTTCTTCTACGCATGAACCGTGAAAGACCACCTTCGGCAAGACAAATTGACTTTCACCTATGCCTCCTATGTCGCACGTTGTCCGGACTCTGCTCATAGTGCTATCAGTTTCGGCCTCGGCCGCGGCTTCCAGGCACCCTTCTTGCAAGTATGTGGACGAGTACTTCCCCGACTGCTTGGATTATCTCGTGGGGACTTACTTCATCCCGCCTGAGGAATGCTGCAATAGCGTCGGGGTGCTCAACTACATGGCGATTCACTTGATGGGTCCGCGCGTTATATGTCAGTGCATCGAGGCCAGGGTGATGGGAACGAATCCCCCACTAATGCCCTCCCGGATCGAGGCTCTTCCTAAGTACTGCGGCACCCACCTCAGCTTCCCGATTTCCTCCGCCATGGATTGCTCTAGGTAGAGATTAGCCATCTCTCTCTCTCTGTTTCTATCTCTAGTGAAGGACATGATTTCATGACAACAGTTGTTTTACTGTTGCAGGGTTCGCTAGGAGGATGGGTGCGTTTGGATGGGCATTTAGAAAGCCCATCCAGCCCCCAAAGCCCCTTCAGCCAAAGAGAAGGTGTTTGGCAACCTCCCCAAGGAGCTTTCAAATGAAAGCAGGATCCTTGGAAATGCTGAAAATATATTTTTCCTTCCTAAATTACCCTCGTTGATTTTTCTTATTTCCGTTATTACCCTTTTATTTATTTATTTTTAAAATGTAAAAGGAGCAACCCTTCGCCGGATGGGCAGCGGGCTGCGGCATGAGCGAGCCGAATCGGCACCGTGGCGGCCGGCCGAGGTCGCCGAGGCGGGCGACCTCCGGCGAGGGTCGCGCGACCACTGAGGGCCGTCGGAGGCGGGCGACCTCCGGCGGCCCTACTGGTCGCGCGACCTCGCCGGAGGTCGCCCGCCTCGGGCGACCTCGGCCCGACGGCCGCCGGTGCAGATCTCGGCTCGCCGGCGGCCGCCCCTTCGAGAGACCGGCAAAGGGTTTATCTGAATTTTCAAAAAAAAAAAAAGAAAAAGAAAAATAATACCCATCAAAGCCCCTTGCAAAAGTTTATTTTACCAAACACACATCTAGCTCAAAGTCCATTTGCAAAATTTTTTACCAAACACAACCGCATTTTCCCAAAATAGCTTTGGGCTTTCAAAGATTTGCATTGGACTCAAAGCCCATTGCAAATCGAACCAAACGCAAACCGATAAATCGGGAGCCTATTCAGGTGGATTGAGCAAGAACTGGTCCTGACAGAGAGAAGAATAAATTGGAGAATAATTGGCTTAATGGCTACTTCATATCTAGGAATAAATTGATGCAGTGGACTTTAACTCGATATTGAATAATTCTGCTCATTTGTAAGATGCTGCTCATGGCAGTGTTTTCCTGTTCTCTTGTGCTGCTGCAAAAATATGCTTGACCATGCTAAGTCGCTAAATAACTAATCGAGACATTGGTTCTCATGGGTTCACATGAATCAGAGGGAAAAACTGCCTATCCGTTTATGCCAGTTCAGCAAGAACCTCATCAACCTACGAAAGTGATCCTTTACCTGATTGAGCTGAAGATTTCCATCTTGCAACATTAAAAATGCAGCGACAACTTAATAACGAGATGTTAAAGGGCTCGATGTCATAATCTAGGGATAAAAGAGTACTGCATTCTTGTGTAAACCCACATTGGCGCATGCCATCCAATCTACTTCGAGTTCCATCAACTGGGTTTTCGCATCGCGATCAGTGACAGGAAGGAGCCAACATTGCTGAAAACACAACAGCACCGCCATCGTCCATCGACAGCAAAATGCAAAGGCAAATAAATGTTCAATCCGAACCATTCAGCAAGGTCAGCAGATCACGAAAGCTCTTCTTGGATTCGAGAAGCTTGAATTAAAGTCCGCTAAGATAGATCTAGCTGATAATACCCAACAACCCAGCTCTAACCTTGCCCGTACAAAATGTAACATATCACTTCGTTGCTCGAGGTAGTTCTTTAGGGCCTCAGCTTTCACAGATCCATCTAGTTGCTCCAAGTTGCTGAAAATTTTTGGCCTTCATATCCTTAGTGTTTTAAAATTTGCCGATTCTGCATTCTGCACTGCATCGTGCTGAACAAGAGTTCAATGAAAACAACCAGAAGCTGTCTCCACTCTTCCCTCTTTGCAGTAAATGGACAAGAAGAGCAAAAAGGAAAATTCTGTTGATTACCCTAATTTGGTGTTCCTAAGTTTCCCCACGTAAACTGAAAGTTTTGTCATCAATTCCTCGTTTCCGCAAACAAAGCAGCAATTCATGGATCACGACAATAACATGGCCAACGACCCAGACCAATTCATTAAGCATCATCACTTATTTGTATTCGCTATTAAGATTTGCTAAAAGCACAAGGTGTAACCGAAAAAGCAAAGAGTACTCGGCTTTAGGGAGATCAGCAATGGTCCACATCAGTATAATCCGTCTTAGTCTATTTCTCCTTTCGTGTGCGTTGTGCAGGGGCGACGAGTTCACATTCTGTGTCGACGTGTACCAGCACTTCGCCAACTGCATCGGGTTCCTCGAAGGGCTCGCCCCCGAGCCCCCGAGAGCCTGTTGCAACAACCTGCTGACCCTCAACGACCTCGCCAAACAGAACCAGTTCGGCCCGGAACTGCTGTGCCGGTGCATCGAGGACATTGGGTACGTGATGGACGCCCCGTTTGTCCCCTCCCGGATCGAGAATCTCCGTGGGGAGTGTCAAGTGCATCTCAGCTTCCCCATCTCCAATGCCATGAACTGCTCGATGTAAAAAGCCCTTCCCGTTCCCCCTCTTCCACTTTCTCATGCGCTCTGCTTAAAATTCCACTGCAGTAAATCATCTTATCTTGTGTTCATGCAGGGTTAATCTTGGGGCACGACAACACAAGTGAAATGATGGGTGAAGTTTGAGTTGACGAATGAATAAGGACTGTACGTCCAATGCACGGGTCTTCCTCCCGTGCTTGGAAAGAAAAATAAAAAGAAATCTGTGAATGGTAGTCGTTGCGGTCACCATAGTTGACGAAGTCCATGGAAAAAAGTATTCAAGTTGATCAAGTTGCACACTTGAGGATCTTATCTACATTAGATTTTTCAAGTGAATCTCCGAGGTGCTTTAACAGCAAAAACCCCATTCGATCATCCCAAATTCAATTATACATCAGATCATTTAAGCCGAAATCCGCAACAGGGGTAATACATGTCAGTTACATAAATGACAAACCTGTCTAAGATATAAAGATGGTATTAGGCCCGACCGACCAATGTGATGGTCGAAAACTTCGAGGCTTTCGTTGGGATACTCATGACAAGCAAGACTCTTAACTTCAGAGCCAAACAAGAGAAAGCAGTAATGCTCAGAGGGAGCCACAGTTTCTAGTCATCAATTATTGTTAAAAATTACCATTGGCGACTCCCAGCAGTACACGGCTGCTGTCGCAAGTCGGTTTTTAAGTCTTTTCTGCGTCGGCCATAAACGACGAGACGTAATAATCGTTTCCTCCAAAGAACCCAAAAGTCAACTAAGTCGTCTGGAGGGACGCGTAATCATCCTCTTTAAAAACGCGGGGCGGGACCTGGACAGACGACCGATGAAAACGCCCACCAGTAAAGTCAACCTCCTTCGTTCGAATACCGAGTCTTCTCTCTCTTCTCTTCTCTTCTCTCTGCGCGCAGAGCATTGCAGAAAGCAGCCAGCGAGCGAGCGAGCGATCGATCATCATCATGCACGGCAAAGAAATCCTGCACAAGATGAAGGTTGGTTGCGTCTATCTATCTCGTTTGCTCTTTCTCCAGCGCGCGAGCGGTTTCTACTCTCCGTAGCGACTCGTTTAGCCCCCCGCGCGCGTGGCGTGCGTGGCGGTTTTGAGCGCGGAACCGGGAATCGCCTCGCCGCGCCGCGATTTGCGAGTTTTGATTGCGGTTGTGCTGGTTGTTGTCGGTGGAGAGAGGCAGCGCGACTTGTCTTTGAGACGCTTTTTATTGCTCGAGTGAGTCCTCCGTCGTCGTGTTCTGAGTTGAGAACTCGCGCCGGGTCGTTTTAGGGCTCTAATCGTAATGAACGGTGCGAAATACTGTTGTCCAAAGCGCATACATAATGATTGCGGTTATTAGATTTTGAGGCGCTGGTTACTTAAGATATATAGTATCATTATGAATCTGACATGAAATTTTGTTAATCTCTGCAGTTAGATATAAATTGGTGACCTTATTATATGCAGCTCAGATCATTCTATCGTTAGTTCTGTTCTCATACCAACACACTGTCCATCTACTATCTGGTCTCCATTTTGGGGATTGATTGGGATTTCAGGACAAACTGTCGTGTCCACCGATAGCTTCGATATGTAAATTTGTGTATCATAAGGGTTGCACTGACATGTATTGAGATGCAAAAGTACTTGGCCTTTTCAACTTTGCTCGAGTGCTGCAAATTTTCAATTATGTTGCAGAAGACTTATCAATGATCATGCTCTTTTCAGAACCTACCTATTGTATTGGTATTGGTAGTTATCAAGTAATTGTGGAACAGAGAAGTCAAACCTCAAGTAGTTATTCTGTGAAACATGTAAAAGTATCTCAGATATGACTGTCATACGCAAGGGGAGTAAAACTATGGTGCAAAATAAGATGCAGTGACTTGTGAGTAGTGACTACATGAAAAACTGCAGAGAGAGTTTTCATCAGTAAAAGTAGCAGAATGCGTAGTGTTCTGTGTGGTAATGCTGTTAAAGTTTTTGTGGCTGTGTTTGTTCCAGTGTTTTGACTTTCTAGCAGTGCGGTTAGCTTAGCCACTCGTGCTTGTATATTTTGTCAATGCTTGCCTGCACAAAGTTTTTTAATTTGAGTTTTAGGGTTAGATTGCTCGAATTAGGAGAAGCCTGTGCGCGATCTATGTTTTCCTTGAGTCATACACCCAAATAACTTTTTTGGTTCTTTTGAATGTAAGGCAAGCCCTCGGTTTTGTATAATCAGGTTGTTTCCTTTGCTTATTCAAGAAGAAATTGAATATATGGTTACTGTGAATAGTTTCTTTCTCAGTAGTTGCCTTTTATGCTGACCATTTCTCACTCTTTTCCTAAGCCTCTATTGGTTTTATATTTTTCAGGTGAAAGCTGGGTTAAGTACATGCTTGCCAGACACGGGAAAGGGTAAAGGCAAAGCTTCTAAGAACATCTCCCATGGCTATCACTTAATGAAGGGAAAGTCGAATCATGCCATGGAAGATTATGTAGTTTCCGATTTCAGGCAGGTGGAATCAAAAGAGTTGGGTTTATTTGCGATATTTGATGGTCATTTAGGCCATGAAGTTGCAAATTACCTGCAAACGCATCTGTTTGACAGTATTTTGAAGCAGGTAATGCATGTTAGTTCATTTAACATCTGGCCATTAAAATTTTTGCAGTTATCCCTATGTTGCTTTGTTGATCTTTGTTTCCCTTTGACAATTAAGTGTGAAATGTTTGATAGAACGATATTTCTATGAGCAGCCAGACTTCTGGGCTGATACTGAGGCTGCAATTAGGAGAGCCTATCACACAACGGACAAGGTAATATTAGAGAAAGCACTTGCCTTAGGAAAAGGAGGGTCAACTGCAGTGACGGCAATACTGAATGGCCAGACTTTGGTGGTGGCAAATGTAGGAGATTCTCGTGCTGTCATATGTAAGAAGGGTAAAGCCGAACAACTATCAGTTGATCATGAGCCAAACAGGGAAAAGAGGTTGATTGAAAGCAGAGGTGGATTTGTATCCAATATTCCTGGTATGTGGCTACTGAAATACATGCCAAATATTCTTGTGCTTTCCTTTACTGTCATGTACCAGTTTTCACACAATCTATAATTGATCGCGAGGCAGTAAAGCTCCTTTAGAGGACTCACACTGTGCGATTGCGTTCCCTGCAAGAGCCAGTAACCTTATTTGAAGAAGTTTTATGCATTAGTTTCTTACTCAGGACAGGTATGAATATCGAGCTTTTACATAAGGAGTTCTTCTCCAAGTCTCCTACCTAGTGTTGGTATGGTGGATCATCACGGGAAAAGCTTTGACTGGGTATAAAAACTCAAGAAGCTGCAGTAGGGGCTAGTGTTTATGTCTCTCAGATCCCCACAAACATAAGAATAAGACCAGCGACAGTACAACTTTTTGCAGGAGGGCTAATATCTATTTGCGCTTGCAGGAGATGTTCCGCGAGTTGACGGTCAGCTGGCTGTAGCAAGGGCTTTTGGTGATAAAAGCTTAAAGATCCACCTGAGTTCTGAGCCAGATGTTAGAGTGGAGACGATTAATGAAGAATCTGAATTCATCATTCTGGCTAGTGATGGAATATGGAAGGTGAGTCCTAATAATGATGGTCATTGGATCTTTCATTCTCTCTTCCTGTTGCTCCTTATTTATAGGATGGGGAGATAAAGATGATAAGCGTAGTCTAATCTAGCTGAAAAGAGACCCATTTGAGAAGCTGATTATGCACATTTCCATGTGATAATATGTACTCGTTTTAAAGACTAGATCTCTTATATCTTCCTGATGCCCGGCCAGGTGATGTCAAATCAGGAAGCAGTGGACTCTATCAAAAACATTAAGGATGCTCAGTCGGCCGCGAAGCATCTGATAGACGAAGCTCTTAATAGGAACAGCAAGGATGACATCTCTTGTATAGTTGTAAAGTTGCAATGAGGTTTGTGTTTGATAATCAATTTTCTTTTTGTAATCTGTATGCGTGGAAGGAGACATAGGTAGGCCTCAATGTATTACTATTACCATTTGAAAATGCATCGCTTGTGGGCTGTGCAGACACCATTATGTTAGGCCATCACATGCAATGGACCAATAAGCCCTTTACTTAAAGCGAAGCACTATGCTTCGCTAAGCCAGTGGTCTTTAAAGGATATGATGCTGATCAGGATCAACTTTGCGATGTCGGATTCCTTCATACTGTTTCTGGAGATCTCTTTTGCAAATTCCCGTTGAAGATTCTTGTCACCAGTATTAGCATGATGTCATGTCTGTTCGGATGGTTTTTGATATAAGGGAAAATTCTAAATAAAGACCCGAAGTTGACTAAGGGCGCGTTTGGTAACGATTCTACTCTCGGGAACTGATTCTGACTAGAAATGATTATTTTTTATTCTGCTCCCGGGAACCGATTCTAAGTAAAAAAACGTGTTTGATAACTGTCCAAAATTTAGAATTGCGTTTGATACCGTGCTAATTGATTATGTTCCAAATTAATTTCTTTTAATTTTTAAATACTTTTTTACTTTTTTTTTCTTTTCCCTTTTCTCCTATTCTTCTTCTTCTTCTTCATTTGGCCGGCCGCCGGGCCGGCGACGCCATATCGTCGGCCGAGCCTCGTCGGCACTGGGTGAGGCTCACCCCTGCCCGGCCCGCCGAGGCTTGGCCTCGCCCGGATCGAGCGAGGCCGAGCCTCACCGGTGGCCAGCCGGCCGGCCACCGGGCGGGGGCCGGGCGAGTCTCGCCGGTGGCCGGGCAAGCTCGCCGATCACGGGCCGAGCCTCGCCGGTGGCGGGCGGGCCTTGCCCGGTTGTCGGTGAGGCTCGCCCGGCCTTGTTGGTGGCAGGCCGACCTCGCCAGGGGCGAGCAAGGCCAGCCGGCCCTTGGTGAGGCTCGGCCTCGCTAGTCCGACAAGGCCGAGCCTCACCGGTGGCTGGGCTTGCCTCCGGCGAGCTCACCGGACTTCACCCTGGCCTAACGAGCCTCCGGCGAGCTCGCTGGATCGGCGGACGGCGGCGGCGGGCGGCGATGGGCGGTGGTGGACGACAATCATGGGATGTCGGAAGGAAAGAAGGAGACTTGATTTTTTTGATTCTCGGATGGAGAATCATGTTTTTTTTTTTTTTATTCTCAACTGTTTCCAGGGACAAAAATTTTACCAAACGCGATTTTCATCCCAAACCGATTTTGGGAACAAAAATCGAATCGACACTTGTTTGGCACGTTGCCAAACATGCCCTAATTTTCTCAAATAAGGATCCGAAATGAACTTTGTATCAGATTTAGATCTAAAGTGGACCAATTATCTTAAATAAAGACCCGAAGTGGTTGAATCAATTCCAAATAAGAATCTGAGCTAATCAGCCAAATATTCATCGGTTATCAAGCATGTGACATTTCTAACCATCGAAGTTGGGTCAAGTTTGTCCCAAAAAAATATAGGGAAAATTAACAAATCCTAAAATAGGAACAAAAAAATCCTAAGTTTTCTACGGTCTACTCGTTCCTTGTACCCATCCTCTACAAAGTCAAAGACCAAAGTTCTCCATATTCCTTGTACCCATCCTCCGTAAAGTCAAAGACCCAAAATTCTCCGCCGGTTGAGGCACGAATTCAAAAACAAGAAGAAAACAAGACGCTTATTTCTTTGTTTGTGAAGACCTAAATTTTCCGGTCGAGTAAGGCAAGGAGCGACGAGAATCGAGTCGTGATGATCATTGGGCAGTGATTTGGTTGAGGAGCAGCAGGGGAGAAGAAATAAGAAAACGTAAACATCTAAATTAATAACCTAAACTTAATTAATTTTGAATTTTCCCTTTTTTTTTTCTAATCACAAATTTCTGACAAAATTGCCCTTATCTTAATCTCCAGAAAATGTCTATTGGTGAACTAAGGTCCTTAAGAGATTAACTTGATTACTTCGGGTATTTATTTGACACAAAATTCACTTTTGGTTCTTATTTGAAATAATTGGTTCATTTCGGATTCTTATGTGATACAAAGTTCACTTTTGGTCCTTATTTGAGAAAATAGATTCATTTCGGATTCTTATTTGAAATTTTCCACTCATATAATGGTGGGCGGCAACATGTGAGAGAGAGAGAGCACTTTTAACTTAGCTTGAAGAACTTCCTCAAGAACTCCAGTCCAGCCAAATAAAATTTGTTTTTGGGGGAGTTTATCTTAAAACCTCCAGTAACCCCAATGATTTCGAGCACATCCGGTCCTTTCCATACGGATCTGGAAGAGCTTGCCCCTCGCTTCCTTTTAACTACCTTCTTTGTCTTTTTAAAGTTTTTGGGTTTTCTTTTAACCACGATGACCATTTCGCACCACATGTCAATTGCTGGTGGCAATAAGACGCGCTGGCGCATTGAATTCGGAGAGACACCTCGAATTCAATCAAGCGCCAATCTCCTCCTCTCAACTACGAAGGCGATACAACCACCATCGGGAGTACCAGCAAGCTTCACACCCGGCTTTAACTGCACTTTGTCTTTTACCATAGGGTTCGGGATTCACACGTTTTAGTCAGTACTCGGGCATTGATACGAGAAAACACTATGGTAGCAAACTGAAATCCAACAATCCGTATAATTCTAGGACAGCGTTTGCTGCGTAATTCAAGCCATTGCATTAACTCTCCCCACTTTTGTCCCCGTCTGCTCTTGACGTCTTCCTCCTCGTCGATATTCAATACCCATCACCCCATCACGTGATCTCATCGAGAAAAAGTCTTGGGACCTCCGGGGCTTTCCTTGGTCCATCGCAAGCCGTTAAAAAAAAAATAAAATTATCCGACCCTACTCCAGCCGTCGATTCAGCGGGGCCTAGCTTCTCCGGTACATTTTCTTGCCCCCAAACCCAAATTTTGGTTCATGGAATCTGACCTTTTCATTTAAAAATCTCGAAAATGTCAGCTCCTGCTGTTGGTGCTTTGAGTAGTGTCCAAAAGAAAACCCTAAAGAGAGAGAGAGAGAGAGAGAGAGAGAGTCGAAGAGCATTACACATAGCCAACTCTCGTCACCGGCTTCGTTCTAGCGGGTCCGCCACGTACCGTCTTGCATGCTGATCCCTAATGCCATGCAGCCACGCAATCCGACCCCCATACCCTCTTCTCTCTCTCTCTCTCTCTCTCTCTCTCTCTCTCTAGCCACCCTATATAAATAGCCGCTCCTTGCATCTCCCTTACCTCATCCAGAATCACTCTTTCAGCCCGATTCTTTTTGTTCACGCACAATCTCTTCGCTAGCTTTCGCTCGTTCCCTAGACATGACCAGCGTCTGTGCGGAGCAGCATAAGTTCCACGCCTCCCACCAACTCTTCTCCCCTAAGAAGGCGCTCGACATCCCCCCCAGGAAGCTCCTCGGCCGTCGGACAGCCTCTTCTGTGGCGCAGCACCAGTCGGCGGCCCTCGAGAGCCACGACGTGTTCTCCTCCGACTACTCACCAAGGGTCCCCGAGACCCCTCTCCAGAGGTTCCTGCCGTTCAACAACGGGGGCGATGATGAGGATGAGGACTCCGACCCTTACTCGTCGGACCACTTCCGCATGTTCGAGTTCAAGGTGAGGCGGTGCACCCGCAGCCGCAGCCACGACTGGACGGACTGCCCTTTCGCTCATCCTGGAGAGAAGGCCCGCCGCAGGGACCCCCGGAAGTACCACTACTCGGGGACCGTCTGTGCGGAGTACCGCCGCGGGTCGTGCAGCCGCGGTGATAACTGTGAGTTCGCACACGGCGTCTTCGAGTGCTGGCTGCACCCTTCAAAGTATGTTTTCGAATTATAGAATATAATTGGTGAATATTAGTCCTGTTTTGCAATGTCAAGTTGGTAATTGTTTCCCAATGCATGCCATGTTTTTTAATATATATACTCCAGAACTGGTGAAGCTTGATGTTTTAAGAAAATCTGGTCATTCGATTTGAGCAAAAAATTGTCAAACCCAACGGATCTGATCAAATGTTACTCGTGTTGTTGATGTCTCATATAGGTATAGGACTGAGGCATGCAAAGATGGCAAGAACTGCAAGAGGAAGGTCTGCTTCTTCGCTCACAGCACTCGTCAGCTTCGCCTCTTGCCTGCTCAATCCGAGCCCAACTCTCCACAAGAGATCAACCTCGAGAAGTCCAAATTCCATAGTCCAGTTTCGCCTTCTTCGCTGCCTCACTGCTGCCTGTTCTGCCACTCGTTCACCGCCTCCTCGCCGACCTCAACTTTGCTCGGCATGTCCCACCTATCGCCGCCGCTGTCGCCATCCCAGTCCCTGTCACCGCCCCTGTCGCCCCTCAAGGGCCGGTCCCTGAGCGGGTTCTCACCGATCTCACGGTATGCTGACCGGTTGGAGCCGAGCTGTCTGAGCCAGGGTATGAGCTACAAGGACGTCCTGAACGAGATCATGACTTCGCTGGACGTGATGAAGATGAGCGAAGTCTCGCCTCCTCCGCACTCATCACCTTTGTCATCGGTCAAGAACCGGACAGCCATGCCTTGGGTTGACGTCACTACCAGTGTGAATGAGGAGCAGACCCAGTTTATACTTTCACCTTCAACCCCAAATTATCCTCAGGTGCCTAAGAATTTTTTTGGCAGTGATCCTTCAAGCAACGAAGGAATTTTTGCTGACAAGGTCAATGAAGGCAATTCTTGCGATGATCCTGACATTGGGTGGGTGAACGAACTCCTGATGTAGCTGAGATGATAAATTGGATTCCCAGATGATGATGACTGAAGATGCATTTTGGAAGAAGATAAAGCCAAAGCTGTACATACTGCGTCGGTTGGCACTAGTAAAGAGTATAGAGTAAATAAATATGTGCCGAACATATATAAACAAGGTTTGGTGTTGCTTAATGTTTTAGGTTGTCGCTTAATATTGTTTTGGGGATTGATTTAGATTGTTGTCTTTTGATGTATTGACGGTTGCTTGCTTGAGATGGGATTTCTTCAGTCAAAAATGTAATTAAGGAGGTCGAGAGAGACAGAGAGACAGAGAGATAGAGACAGAGAGACAGATGACACGCTTTGTAATTTTTTGACTGATGTCCTGATCTGATTATGATTTGATTAATGTAATTTTTCGTGTCCAAGTGAAACGATAATTCATTTTCCTTAATCTCATCATCTGGGATTGGACCCCAATTTGGTAGAACATTTGTCGTATTATTTATGCACTTATAATTTGTGTTATTGAACCTCACGCGTAGTTATAGATGATGGGACTAAAAATAATGGAAAATGCCCATTTTTATGAATAACAAATCTCGTAAACGAACTTCATTTCAATTGATTGACTTTCTAAATGCGAGATAAGTTATCCTAATGACATAGTGGTTCCAATTCAAAGGATGACAATACCATCTAGCGGGTCCATGTGGAAAAATATTAAAAGTAATCTGGATAATGAAAAAAAAAAATCAACTTAAATTCTAGAAAGAGGAGCAACGGGAGAATTTAATGGGACAATTGCGTGATTTGTTCCACTCTTAGAGATCGATCAGCTTTGATTGGGAGCATAGCACGTGTGTGCTCTGAGCAAAAGCCAAACCCAACAGGAACGCAACATGTTGCGAGGAGGTCGAGCACTCTGTCCGGACACATGGCTGCGTGTTGGGCCGTGAAGGTTTATAATCGCACGCCGCACGACGCGTGGACCTTCCGGGGGGTGAAATTGCATAATGTAGTGGTCCTATTCCATCATCCTGGAAAGTTGAGTAATCTTTTCGGAACTTCGAGCGTACGCAAGTGGGTTCGCACGCCGTTTCCAGTAGAATTGATCCTACCCATAATTTCATACGAAAATTCACAAGATGGAAAGGGAAAGACATAGCCCAAAAGTCTCTCTCCCTTTTCTCCATCTCTCTCTCTCTCTCTCTCTCTCTCTCTCTCCCTTATTCTCAAGAATGTGGTGTAGCATGCATCCATGCTTCCTAGGAGGGAAACAGGATGAGATGAGGAAGCGGCGAAAGTGTAGGGTTCGGTGGAGACTTGTCCCCAAGAAACCTTGCAAGAACAGGGCATGGTATGGCCTTACCCCAACTCAATTCCCCCCCGCTGCCCATCCTTTAATGCTCACAAGTCACATCCCCACCCACTCACCTCCCCCCTTCACTCTACTCTCGTGGGGGGACTCTCCCTCCTTTTTATTATACTCCTGCTCCATGCTTCACATTCTCTTCTTACATCAACACCGACCGACACGCTCGATATCGATTTCAATAACTATTCCAAATATGAAAATCAAGAATCGTGTCCTCTGAATCTCCATGCTCGCGAGATCCATTTCCAAGATCGGGTTGACTTTGCCTTTAGCATCTCCAACGGTGCAATGCATTTGTAGTTTTGTGCCACATTCTCCCAACCAAATTTGGCGTGCCTAATTGATGAATTTGCCTGAGAGATGCTGACCCGAAAAACGAAAAAGGACGCCCAAATAAAGTTATTGTGCAGGCAAACTCACAGGATGCCCATGTACTTCATTCAATCTTTTGTGTCTCCTCTGACATTTCAAGGCAAAAGTCTTATTCCATTGAATGTACCTAGATAGAAAATGACAGTGAGTCGAGCCATAACTTTGCTCAAAGCTTCAGCAGGCAAAATTTCAAGCGACGCCACTCAAATGAATTCCCAAGAGAACAAACCGCCGATCACCATACAAGTTCAGTGATGAACGCACTCTCCCTAACTAGCAGATCACGATACAAAACCCACAGAACCCACAGCAAGCAGTAATATCATTACCATTAATTCCAACATACAAAAGAATTCATAATTTTTTTGTCGCGAGACCTTTAAGTCGTGTTTGCTAATTGTCGAAAATACAAGCAAATTGGGGCCACATAACTAGTCGTGTTCGTTGCAAACTCTCGAGGTCAAATATGGTGTTGTGGGTGAATTGGGTCTATGATTTATACAAGATCATGATTGTGTGAGATGATTTATGTATGTTAATCATAGAAGAAGTATATAAAAATTCATTCAATTACCTTTTCAGTGCAAAAATATAAAAATGTAACTTTATGTGCTATTTCCTATTGTACTTCTTATCATTATAAAAATTTAACTTATTGACCATTTTGGCTAATCAATCAGTGACTAACCACTCGCATAAATCAAATCTAAGCTGACGGATATAAAACAAAAACAAAATTGAAAGGAACAAAATCAAAAGTCGAAACTCAGCAACTAAAGGTCCACTGTAGAGGCGTGCGCGATTATCATGAACCTTTCGACCAGGCTCTTTCGCTCGTACATTGGCTCTAAATCATATTTAAAAGAAAAAACTCTGACTAACCAATGTGCAAAGAAAAAGAATTAAAAGAGTATTAAGACATTGAAATTTGGGTGACTAAAAGGAAAAAATAATTCAACCAATAGTAAACATTAAATTAAGACTGGATAAAAACTAGTCCAATTCTCAATTTCAAGTATATATCTATTTGCGAGGATTGAATATGATTTTTCCCTAGACATATTTTTCTCTCTTTTATCTCCGTTCTCTCCAATCTCACTTCACGACTCTCTCTCTCTCCTCATCCTCCTCCTTGCTCACTCGCGGCTCACCCTCGCTTGCTCGAGCCCCCAACCCTCTCTCATTCTTGACTCATCTTTCTCCTTTACCCTCACTCATCTCATTCATTTTTTACTTTGAACCGTTTCGTTACTCATATTATTATTTTATAAAAAAAAATGAAACAAAAGGAGGAACAAAAGAAAAATAGATCCTTAGATAGACATGGGAACCAAAATGGAAAAATCCAGTAAATTCCAGGTTTAACGAGATAAGTTATAGATTCAAAAATTAAAAATCACTTTTAACACGGTAGGTTTCAAACTGTTTAGACTCATCTATCCTACAACCGATCCCTCCCATATTAAAAATATTTGATGCCCCGAAAATAACATGCTAATCTAAAATAAGAGTATAAAAATAAGAAAACTTTCACGTGCATTAATCCTAACCCTAAACTTAATGATCATCGCACGTCATTTAAATATGATTGACGGCGACTATTAACATATACGTTGGGAGAGATAAAGTCGAGCGAAGGGGTGGTTGACCCGGTTGTTAATGACGGGGATGTTGTGCGTGATTAACCGCTAATCATCACTAGCGACGGACACGTGGACCAGCAGCGTGGCGAGTATGCTGCCTGCGAGTGCGGCGCATTCTCACAGGATATTCGGTGGGGGTAAACCGCGGGCAGGACAAAAGCAAACCGCGTCGCTTCACGAAAAACACGTGGCCGAAGCCTAAGTCGTACGTTGATGACTAAGGCTCTTCTTCGGTCAACTTTAGTCTTTTCCCCTCCACTGCGGTGGTAGAGGAGCGCTTCACGTCCCAAAGCGTGCCAACTTGCGAAAGAAAACACTAATATATTTAACAATACGACACTCTACAATTAGGTAGTCTGGTAAAAATTCCACAATCTAGTCATTCTTTGTAATAAGAAATTGCCAGTAGACAGACCCGTGCTCACGTGGTAATGCATGTATGTTGTGATTGATTTCCTTAGAAGCAATATGAACTTTTCAAAATCGATACAACTCAAAGCAACTTAAATATATCGGTCTTACGTTGATTTTTATCGTTTGTATCATTTACCAAATGAATGAGTAAAAATTTATTTTCATTATTTAAAAAAATTAAACATAAATTATTATTAATGATAAAAATTATTTTTCCATTAATTAACAATTTTCACTAATATAAGCAATCGATTTAAGGAATATGTTTTCAAATAATTTATTTTCGCGAAATAAATTGAAGCCTAAGAAAGTAAGATATTTGCTAGGTCTTTACCAAAAAAAAAAAAAAAAAGATATTTGCTAGGTATAATTTTTCGAGTTACTTTAGGTAATCAGATATGATAAATGAATTTGTACATTCCTTCATCTTTCGGGTTTGATCCGTAGATTAGGTGCATAAATGAAACTGCATAGGCTTGAGATTGTGAATAATAAGGCATCTACAATTTCTATTTTCTTTCTCTTATTTGGTAAAAACTACAGTTTCCTGATTCATTTCTATTTTTGGTTAAGACAGGCATGCGATGGGAGAAAATTCCTAGAAATGCGAGTAACATGAAAGATTAATTAATTATTTCCCTGCATCCATTAATTTCAATATTTTTTTCGAAAAGGGTTGGTCGCTTTAATAGTAGATTATGCCGTTTATTTGATTAAGTTGACTCGACGTGTTCCAACGAAGTCCAAAGCATCGGAAGGCATTCGGAATTTCCATATATTTTCGAAAAGGGTTAGTCGCTTTAATAGTAGATTATGCCTTTTTATTTGATTAAGTTGACTTAGCATGTTCCAACGAAGTCCAAAGCATCGGAAGGCATTCGGAATTTACCTGCCCCATATTAATTACTCTAGTCAATTTTGGGTCACCATAGTTTAACGAACCGACCACGTGGATTCACGCGTGTCTCACAGTCCGACGTCGTTTGCCTTTGTCCGCATCTAGACCTCCCCGTTATTTAAACGCACACCGCCGGAGTGTCCTTTGAACACACCCCACGAAACACACAAAAGCGCGAACTTACCTCGACGCTTGCCGATCGATCCCCCGAAAAGATGACGGTGCCAGTGCAGAACAGGACCATGAACAAGACCAAGGCCAGGACCGAGTGGACGTTCCGGGGCAACGGCAGGCTCCTGGGAGCGTCCGC
Source organism: Eucalyptus grandis (assembly GCF_016545825.1). NCBI lineage: Eukaryota > Viridiplantae > Streptophyta > Magnoliopsida > Myrtales > Myrtaceae > Eucalyptus > Eucalyptus grandis. Next base: position 37,005,565 of record NC_052612.1, read on the forward strand.
GATTACGGTCCGCGGCGTCCTTGACCGGGTGATGGAGAACCTCAACAGGGATGACCGCAGAGCCGTCGTACCGCTCGGCCAGGGTGACCCCTCCTCGTTCCCCTGTTTCCGGACTGCGCACGTCGCAGAGGACGCCGTCATCGATGCAGTCCGCTCGGCCGAGTTCAACTGTTACGCCCCCACCGTCGGCATTCTTCCCGCTAGAAGGTAATACCAACGCATGCCCCGGACGGATGACGATTTTATTATCCGCAGCACCAATACATGCAAAAATCTGTTCCAACTTCGAAAGGCTTACGTGTTTAGTACTTGCCTATGTCACGAAATCTTGATTTTGAGACTTTATTTGTTTCATAAAAAATAAATAATTGAAAAAAATAAAAAAATAATTGGTATCTGTCATAAATATGAATAAAAAACAAATATACATCAATTATTTTTTGATAATAAAAAAATTCCATTGACTAATTGTTTATTTTTAGATAAAATATTTTTAAAAAATTATTTATGGTGAAATAATCAAAATTTTAGCATCATATATTATTTTTTATTACCTACGTAGTGATAGAATTTTTTGGTGGGCAACGCATCAAAATTACTGGACGAATTGGATTGACCACACGTTATCATTGTTACATGTGGGAAAAAAAAAAGTTCAGTTTTGGAAATGGCCAGCATTAATTTAATTAGTAAGCTAAGGCTAACTTGAGGTATAAAATTTCAATAGGGCCATTGTCGATCATCTCTCGCGTGACCTCCCTTACAAATTATCACCGGACGATGTCTACCTGACGATAGGAGGCACGCAAGCCATCGAAGTCATAGTGACGGCCCTCGCTCGCCCCGGCGCCAACATTCTGCTTCCGAGGCCCGGATACCCGTGCTACGTCGCACGCGCGGCGCTCTGTGGCCTCGAGGTGAGGTACTTCGACCTCCTCCCCAACAGGAGCTGGGAGGTCGATCTCGAGCGCGTGGAGGATCTTGCGGACGCAAACACTGTCGCCATGGTGATCATCAATCCCGGGAATCCGTGCGGAACTGTCTTTAGCTACCAACATCTGAAGGAGGTAAACTGTTTTACGAGCTCATATGGTATACAGTGCTAGTGCCGCCTGGCCAAGGATAGGCTTGTGCGGTGCTTGGAGAGTCGGAACACCAAGCTGGCCTTCCCTCAATAGATCGCTTCTAAGAATAGTATGGACAATCATATTCTCATAAACCAAACCCAATTTAATTTGGACATCCAGTCTCTTGAGCGGATTTATGAATCGTGTCAATACAAATACAACAACTGGTTTTGACTTATCGAGTCATCATTAGGAGAATAGAGCCAATCCCATTTTTAGAGATCCTCTAAAATAATAATCTATCACATCCATGAATTCCTAGCATAAACAATCCGATGCAAATTTCACGATTGCACTTCCCCTTCTACATCTCTCATTCTTCATCCCATGCCACAAAACCACACTTTTTAGCTCACATAGGTATGATGGAACTCGGACCACGATACTTGCATGTTAATTCATAGTCCAGAAATTTACGCATAGCATATGAATGTGGTATTGTTTTGACCAACACTAAATTCGTTCGTTATTTTTCTTATGTTACTTCCAATTAGATTGCCGAAACGGCTGGGAAGCTTGGAATCATGGTGATTGCAGATGAAGTCTATGACCATCTAGCTTTCGGGGATACGCCATTCGTGCCCATGGGTGTTTTTGCATCGATCACGCCCGTCTTGACGGTGGGCTCCTTATCAAAGAGGTGGATAGTCCCCGGCTGGCGACTCGGTTGGGTAGCAACAAATGATCCGAACGGCTTTCTAAAGGATACCGGGGTTTGTCTCTCTCTTTCTGCTACGATGATATGAATGATGGTCGGTTGCTTGAGGAATGACAAATTCGTGTTCTCGATCACTTTCAGGTTGTTGAGTCCATTGTAGGATTTCTAAATGTATCCCCTGTGAAGAAGAGCAAGATTACAGATGAATGCTATTGAAGAAGATGATTCCTTATTCTCTTCTGTATTATGGTGTATTCACCTCAAAAATACAGAGCACCTTTTCAATGGAGTATTCTCTCTCTGTTCTCTCATAGACGGTTACAATTAATTCAATGTATGAAGAAGAAGTCGCTCTTTATCTATATACAACAGAAGCTTAATGAAAAAAAAACCGAATGCTAGCTGTCAACGTAAAGACTTTAAACAGAAAAGAACTTATTTCACAAAGGCTAAGCTAACAGAATTAACTGCCTCTCTTTTCCTTCTGGAAATTGTTCACGTGATGTCTTTTCTTCACCGACTTATCTTCACCGTCTTATGTAGATACACAGCTGGCCTTATTTGACAGCATTACTGGTTACACAATTGCGAATTCTACTTCTTCCAAGCTTCTCCAATGACAGCCATAGACTTGTCTTGATGCAGTCTAACTTCTCTGTTTGAAGCTTCCTCTCTGTTCCGAGCTTCAAAGAATGAATGTTCTTAACATCCCCCTCAAATTGGGAGGGGATGAAAATCCCATGCCCAATTTGGTACGAAGATTAATATGAACAAAACGTGTCAAAGGTTTTGTAAAAATATCTGCAAGTTGAAGATGGCTAGGAACATAACTAATACGGAGAGATCCCTGAGGAGACTTTCTCCCGAACAAAATGGAAGTCTACCTCTATATGTTTGGTTCGGGCATGAAGAATTGGATTGGCTGTAAGAGATATAGCAGACTTATTGTCACAAAATAGGAGAGTAGGAGACAGAAGAGATATACCAATATCACGCAAAACAAAAGCAATCCAAGTAAGATCAGTGAAGTAGATGCAAGAGCTCGGTATTCGGTTTTGTGGAAGAACGAGAAACAGTTGGTTGTTTCTTAGCTGACCAGAAAGGAGATTTGATCCAAGATATGTACGGTAGCCGGTTGTGGATTGCTCGGTGTCGGCACACCCAGCCCGGTCAAGATCCGAGAAGCCATAGAGAGGCGTGGAGCTACGTGAATGAAGAAAAAGACCAAGATGAGTAGTGCCTTTGACATAGCGAAGTACTCTTTTAATCGATGAAGATCCGCAATTGTTGGATGCTGCAATTTTTGGCACAAGGTATTTGTTGCATAAGCAAGATCGGGTCGAGTAATTGTTAAGTATTGAAGCCCTCCCACAAGGCTTCTATACTCAAGAGGGTTCGAGAGCAAAGTAGTATCATCTGTCATAGGAGTTACTCGAAGTGGAAGAGGAGTTGATACAAAGCTTACTGGTCATATGAGCTCTTGTTAATAGATCAATGGCATATTTGGTTTGACAGAGAAATAGATCATAAGGAGAGCGTTTGACTTCAATGCCGAGAAAGTAGTGAAGATGGCCCAAATCTTTCATGTGAAAGTGACGGCTCAGTAACTCAATCAAAGTGGTTAGTAAGCGAGCTGAGCTTCTGTCGTAACTATGTCATCAACATATAGTAGTAGTAGAACTGTGTCTGAACCAGAGTGAAGCACGAAGAGAGACGGGTCAGCAGTACTACAGAAGAAACCATTCTCCAGGAGAAAGTTGCTAAATTTGTCAAACCATGCTCGTGGTGCTTGACGAAGGCCATATAGGGATTTCTTAAGTAAACATACACAATGAGATTGTTGAGGATCAACAAAACCAGGGGGCTGCTCCATGTAAACTGTTTCATTCAATGTACCATGGAGAAAAGCATTTTTAACATCTAGCTGGTGTATAGTCCACTTCTTCATTATTGCAACAGAAAGGACTATCCGAATAGTGGCATGCTTGATGACCTTTTGGACTAAATGTTTTGGTAAAATCGACCCCGCTTCTTGATGAAATCCCTTTGCAACTAAACGAGCTTTTAATCTTTCTAGACTGCCATTAGGTGTTAGTTTAGTTTTAAACACCCACTTACAGCCTATAACATGCATCTGCTTTGTTCTAGGAACTAAGAGCCATGTCTGATTCTCATACAAGGCATCCATTTCCTCCTTCATGGCTTGATACCACCCTTTATCAGCTAAGGCTGTTTTGTGATTTTGGTTCCAAAGGTACTTTATAGTCAGCCAAATATGCATATTTGGGGTTAGGTTTGATGATACCAGACTTCAATCGAGTTTGCATATAATGGACAGGAGAAGTACCTGAAGAAGTGGCTGTTAAGTCTGGTTGAACTTGATTAAAGATAAGCTCTCCTGACTCGGCAATTTGAGATAGAGCATCTTGTTGCTCTGTAGCAATCGAGTCTGACTGTTGCTGAGGAGAAGTTGATATATGTGGAACACCCTCATATTGTGATATATGAGTGCGATCGATTGTTACAGAAGGAGGTAGTTGAAATGCTGTTGTATGATTAGTGGAAGGGTTGTCCACTGAGGTTGTATTTGTGGAATCAAGAAGATTAACCACATCTGCCCATTGATTATACAAAGTTGTGTGCGATCATAGTCAGATATTACCTTCCTTTTAAATGGAAAGAAGGTTTCATCAAAGACCACATGGCGACTAACATAAATTCGGCCATTAGTAGGTACAAGGCAACGATACCCCTTATGCCTTTCACTATAGCCCAGAAAAACACAAGTGAGAGATCTAGGGTCGAACTTGTGTTGAGCATAGGATCGAAGACACGGGTAACAAGCACACCCAAACACCTTGAGATGGTCATAGCTAGGCTGCTTATTAAAAAGTCCGGAGTAAGGAGAAGCCATTTGTAATTTCGGTGTAGGAAGAATGTTGACAATATAGTTGGCTGTTGTTTATGAAGGAATCTACCAGAATTTCAAAGGAACTCGAGAATGATACATCATGGCTAACCCCAACTCGACTATATGGCGATGTTTCCTCTCTGCAATTCCATTACGTTCGGTGTATGAGGGCAAGACGGACTCGCTTTATGCCACAATTCGTAAATGACTTTGAAACCTTTTACTAGTAAACTCTCCTCCACCATCACAATGAAACATTTTGATTTGATGATCAAACTGTTTCTCGACTAGTTTCGAAACATGACAAAGATGTCATAAAAGTCGGACTTGACTTCATTGGATAGACCCGTAGCGAGAAAAAGTATCTACAAATATGACATAATACTGAAAGTTCGTGAAGATTTCACGGTGAGGGACCCCAGATGTCACAATGTATCCTTTCTAATGGTATAGTAGATGTAGAGTCTGATAATGGGAAAGGTAAGGCTGCACTTTTGCAACTGACAGCTGCTACAAATGGATTCAGACTTTGTATTACAGAAATCAAGTCTTTATTCTGCAAATGCTTTACTATATTGAAGTTTGCGTGGGCCAATCTTTGATGCCACATCTCTGCTGTTATTGCTCTGTGTCTTCGAGTAAAGTATGCTGCTGTAGTTTGAGGATCCACACAAGTAAAGTCCTCTAAGTTTCCTTCCGAGCATCTCTGTCTTGTTGGTTTGGTTGTCCTTTATATAGACACCAATTTTATCAAAAATAAAAGAACAGGATAGTCTTCGTCGGTTTGAAACAGAGAGGAGGTTCTTTTTGATTTCGGGCACAATCAAGACATCATTTAGGGGTAACGTGTTATTTTCTGTATTCAATCGAGTATTACCAGTATAAGTAATAGGTAAACAAGAGCCATTACCTATCATAAGCGTGTCATTTCCAAAAGTATATCGAGTAGAGTTGAGAAGAATACCAGGATCAGCACTGATATGTGCTGTTGCTCCGATATCAGGATACCACTCACTTCCTCTTGGATCCTCTAGATGAACTGCTGCCAAAGCAGTTGGAATTTCTTCAGCCTGATAAGAGTTATCAAATCGATACCAGCAACGAAGAGCATCGTGTCCCGGTCTTTACAAATCGACATTCTAACCGGATGCTTTCTGTTGGTTTCTCATTTTGCACATGTTTCGTGGCATCAAGACTTGAGTCGGATAGGATTTAGTGTCTTGATACCTTTGTGAATAACGGCATATGGACGAAACCCCGTCCGAGGACTAGAATAATCAATCCTCTCGCTTGAATTGTTGATCAGTTCGTTCCTGATTCAAATTGTTTGGTCTGTAGTGCTGATTTCTTCCTGAGTATCCATAACTCCGGCCTGCATTATTCATTGCACGGCTTCGACCAAAAAAGCGTCCTCCTCTGTTGCCACCTCTTTGACTTCCAAAACTTGAAGTCTGAAAACCGTATTCTCTTTTAATTTCCTTTCGTTGTGTTTGAACTTCTTTGTCCCAAAAGCTTGATTAGGGTTAAATTGATTCATCGAATATGTTTAATCTTGTTTCAAATCGTTCAAGTTTGTGCTATCACTTCATCATAATCTGGTGGGGTTTCAAACAAGTAGATAGTAGTTCTGAAATTCTCATACTCGGGCCCTAAACCCTCAAGAACACCAAACATTTTAGTTATCTCATCTATAGGTTTTCCAATCGCATTCAGCTGATCACAAATGGACTTATACTCCCTTAGATAAACAGAAAGCGCTCTATCTCGTTTTTGACATGCCTGTAACTTTCCTCTTAGTTCAAACTCTCGAGCTACCGATTTCGAGTAAAACGATTAAGAAGGGTCTGCCATACCTCATAAGAAGTTTCTAAACCAATAATCAAGCTCGAGAATATTCTCGATACAGCTCCACCGATCCAGGATGAAACTAAGCGATCGGTCCTTGTCCAATCGCTATAACTGGATTTATGACTGTTTCACAATCTTCGGTTTCGGTGTTTAGGATTCGAGGAGGTGAAGATATTTCACCATTGATGAAACCGAAGAGTTCTTGACTTCGAAGGAACCTGTGAAACTGTGCTTGCCACAATAGGAAATTATCTTCAGCAAGTTTAATCGTGACAAAATTGGAGATGTTAACATGTATTGGAAATGGATACTTCTGTGTCCTTCCTGCCATTGCTGCACTTTCAGAGATTTTTGATGACAGAAATCGATTTTTGTGACTCAAAACAGGATTACCTGTTGATCGAGATGATGATCTGTTCGTGATACCAGCAAGGTTCAGATCTTACCAGGGAACAGAAGAATCAAACGCAAGATTCTTGTGAGAACTTTCAGAAATCAAGACACGAAGATGATCAACAGCTACTTTGATCTGCTGCGATCATTGAAATCCAGATACCTTTGATTTGATTTCACGAACAATTGTGTGTTTCGTGAAACATCTTTTCAATCCAGAGGATCGAAACCTGGCTCTGATACCATGTGAAGAAGAGCAAGATTACAGATGAATGCTATTGAAGAAGATGATTCCTTATTCTCTTCTGTATTATGGTGTATTCACCTCAAAAATACAGAGCACCTTTTCAATGGAGTATTCTCCTCTCTGTTCTCTCATAGACGGTTACAATTAATTCAATGTATGAAGAAGAAGTCGCTCTTTATCTATATACAACAGAAGCTTAATGAAAAAACCGAATGCTAGCTGTCAACGTAAAGACTTTAAACAGAAAAGAACTTATTTCACAAAGGCTAAGCTAACAGAATTAACTGCCTCTCTTTTCCTTCTGGAAATTGTTCACGTGATGTCTTTTCTTCACCGACTTATCTTCACCGTCTTATGTAGATACACAGCTGGCCTTATTTGACAGCATTACTGGTTACACAATTGCGAATTCTACTTCTTCCAAGCTTCTCCAATGACAGCCATAGACTTGTCTTCAGTACAGTCTAACTTCTCTGTTTGAAGCTTCCTCTCTGTTCCGAGCTTCAAAGAATGAATGTTCTTAACATCCCCCGATCCTACGACCTTTGTTCAGGTATATCAACTCCTCCCTTGGTGATAAACCGGATTCATGAGGATTGGCATTGTGCTAATGGAATAATCAATCATCTATGAATCTTACTCTAAAATCACAACAGGCAGCAATTCCTCGGATACTCGAGAGAACGAATGAGGAATTCTTCTTGAAAGTTCTTCACATGCTGAGAGAGGCAGCGGATATATGTTACGACAAGATTCAAGAGATGCCTTGCCTCGCGTGCCCGAAAAGGCCCGAAGGGTCCATGTTTGCTATGGTACGAGCACACACGCACTTCATTCATCTAGTTGTGGCACGCACGGTGTTATTCAAGCGATTCATCTTTTGCCATTTTGAGGAGCTGAAAGATGCAAAACGAATGACAGGTCAAGTTGAATTCATCACTGTTGGAGGACATAGAGGACGACTTGGATTTCTGCGTCAAGCTGGCTAGAGAAGAGTCCGTTCTCGTCCTACCTGGTGAAGTCTGCTTCTCGTACTCGACGAAATGAAACGTGTTTCACGATCGTGAGATGGGCGGACATCGAAAGTCCGTAATGTTTTACAAGATTAGAAGTCTGAAGGGCAATGTTCTACGTTCCTTTTTGCAGGGATGGCTTTGGGAATGAAGAACTGGCTGCGCATAACCTTCGCCGTGGAGCCGTCTTCCCTCGAAGACGGCCTTGAGAGGATGAAAGCTTTCTGCCATAGGCATGTCAAGAAACAACACACGGGATCTATACGTTCGTTGGAGCAATATTGCAATCTGTAACCAGCGTCATAAAAGTATAATCCGAAGCTCCATTGAAATAGGTGCGAGTGTGGTCGCCTCGACAGGAATTGATTAATTTATTGCAACTTTTTGGGGTTACAACTTTGTTAGAATTTTAGGTGCTCAGTAAACAGTAGGTCGTGACCATAACTCCTACTTTGTCTCTCATGATGCTGTACTTGTGTGTAATGAGTCCACAAGAACTAGTGTGTGCATTTGTAATAATATATTTAAACAGAAAGTAATTAGGTTGTTGTTCCTACGATGCTAATCAAGCGAACAGAAATGCAGAGCTCAATAAGAAAGGAAAAAACGACCGCTCTAAATACAATATTGATTTAGCCTACTACTGTTTATGCAGGAGAGACGTTTATATGTAGAAAAAGCCTTTAATAAAGCTGAAGATAATAAAATGATGACCCGCATCAAATTGGGAAAATTTTTGAAAATTATATTAATGTGATTTTTACGTAAATTTGGCGAAAATTTTACCAGGTATAACTTTTTCACCGGATGTCTCATTCAGTTGATTTTTGCACCTACAAAAAACCGTGACCAAATATTTTTAATTCAGCTTTAAAAAAGAAGAAAAAATAAAAATAAAAATAATGAAAAATTCGAATTAAAAAAGGCAGACCCTTCGTCCAGGAGAGACATGAACAACATCTCCAATACCCTCAAATTGACATAATTAAAAGGTTTATCATTAAAATACCATTAATGTAATGGATTTATGATTTATCCCACACTTTTACCAAAATTGCACCAAATTTCATTATAACATCATATTCTTCATTTTATGAAGTACCCTCTTATCAAGAACGTACATCATCCTCGACGTGCTCTGAATGGTAAAAAGAAAATATATCATCCGTGTGACTTCATGGCCTCGTTTGGTTACTCATGGGATCGGATTACACAAGAAGTAGGATTCCGATGGCTGGAAGCTGTTGTGTTTGCAAAGAACTTTGTTACTAATAATGGACCGGCCACCGCCACGCCATCACCGCAGCCGCCCACCACTCGGGTCACTGCAATCTACATCTCATTTCTCTGTTGTTGCCATCAATGTCTGAGCTCAAGATCACGCATGACATCAACAACCTTCCAAAAATCCATTCCAACTCAAATCCGAGGAAAGAAAAAAGCATGACTAATCTAGAAAGAAATTCATAGTCGGATTTTGAGGGCTTGATCTTTGCATCGTCTTGGAAAACATCTTAAATCAATGTGGGCAATGGAGATCAACTTTCGTGGGAAATGATACATGTGCTGCGATTTGGACTAAATTATTGTGGAGCTTGATGGTGGCAGTGGAGGTCGAGTTCGAGATTAGATGGTTGCTGACGGTGGTGTGGAAGCTCGGCTGCGGCGGCGGCGGCGAAGGTGATGTCAGTGGGGTGTTGGTGGCTGTGGGGGCAGACAACGGTTGTTGATGGTGGAGGAGTGTGCCGCAGATGGTCGGTTGCCGGCGGTGGTGTTAAGTTGGGGGCAGGGGGAAGTTGAAGTTGTATTAAATGGTGGAATTTACGTAAAAATTATGGTGATTTGAGTATATACAGTACTTCTAACAAAAAAAAAAAAAGTATGTAAGATATCATCTATGGTATGAGATTTGCAGAATAGGAACTATAAAATCACGATTCTGTGAGATTATTATATATTTATTATAAAAAAAACACTGAATTACTTTTTCAGTCTAAAAGAGTAAAAATGTAATTTTATGCGCTATTGTCTACTGTATTTCTTCTCGTTATAAAAATTTGAGTTATCGACCCTTTTGGCAAACAAATTAGTTACTAACCACGTTACATAAATCAAATCTCAGCTAACCAATACAAAACGGAAACAAAATTGATAAGAAGAAAAATCAAAAGTCGGAACTCAGCAACTAGAATCCCACAGTAAAGGGTGTGGGCGATTCTCGTGAACCTTTCAACCAGATTTTTTTGCTTATACATCAACTCTTGATCATATGCAGCAAAAAAATGACCAATTTTAATTATTATGGGCAAGTAGTAGACTTAGCCATTGAGAACAAAATTGATGAAAAGCAATGATCATCCCAAAAAAAAAAAAAAAAAAAAAAACAGACAACTTGATGAGTGGCAATATTTTCGGATATTTAAGTTCTTTTAGATAAATGTCAACAATTCGAAGAGTACCGACGACATATGAAGTTATTGACAACAACTATTAGTTATCTTGGATGAAGTCATCAACATTAACGTGTCACTACCTAATAGCAATATTTTTGAATATTTGAGTTTCCTGTGGATAAGTGCTATTATAAATTTTTGTAACTGTGGATACGATAAGGATATTATTCATCTAGAGATGAGAAGTCATGGCAACATAATGATATGGAATTGAAAGCTTCAGAGATATGAAGGCATGGCTAAAACTAGTAAAAAACTGCTTATAGACAGTTATGTTGTAAACACTATAAATACATGTTTGTGTACCATAGAATCATCCGTGCACGAATAAACATGTTATTTTTCAAATCCTGCACTGTTTGACAAAAAAATTCCTACATTATAGTTATAGTTTCCAAACTTGCATCGTCGATTAACTTTTTTAGCTATAGTTTCTAGATTTGCATTAATGATTAAATTTTGACGTGTATCTTTGCTATATATCATAGGTGTCTTGTCGTAGATTAAATTCCAGTATTACATCTTTACATTTTCAGACTTTGTCATTAATTAAATTCTGGCACAATTTGTGTGCGTTCAATTCCATTTGAAAGTAGTGTTATCTATTCTAATCTATTTGTGATATTTCTGTCCAAATTTGTCACGGAATCCATCCTCTCTAAAAAACCGCAGCACGACTTTGGGCAAATAATTAGTCGTGGAGTTCAATTCCGGCGCAACACTGACTAACCAATAGGAAAAAAAAAAAAATGAAGCAAAAGAGCAATAACACATTGAAATTTGGGTGACTAAGAAAGAAAAAAAAGAATCCAACCGAAACTTAAACCTTTAATATTTTGGAAGCTCGTATAAAAAAATAATGATACGCTTATCTAAAATTAGAATACGAAAGTCAAAAACCTTAATGATACATGAATCCTAACCCTAAATTTAATGATCATCTAAATATGTTTGATAGCGACTCTACAAATGTATTAAACAAAACAATTTTCCCCCAACATAGAAGATGAACGCTACACGTGCCAAAGCGCACTAATTTGGAAAGACTAATGTATTAAACAAAACTGCACGTTATAATTTGATATCTAAATGAGCGGAGTATCGTAGTCTTGTAACAATTTCACGGTCTGGTCATACTTTGTAATAAGAAATTGCTAGTGGACAGACAGTCCCATCATCACGCGGTAATGCATGTACATTAATGGTATGATTGATCGAAGCAAAATGACCTAACCCCAATTGGTTTAAAACAAAACAGTCGAAATGGATCAATTGCATATGAGATTAATGCTCCGTTTATTTTGTGAAAAATGAATGATTTAAAAAATATTTTCCTAGAAGTGATTGCATGTATCTCATACATAATAAATTAATGCTAATTATATTCATCATCCATAAAAATATTTAGAAATAAATTATTGTCATTAATAGAAATTTTTTTGTTATTGATTAATTATTTCAAAGTGACATAAAGATCAATTCAGGGAATATGTTTTTCAAATGAATTGTTTTTCACGAAATAAAGTGGAGCATGAGAAAGTAAGAGATTTCTTCAATATGATTTTTGAGTTACTTTTGACAATTAGACATGATAAATTTGTCCTTTCTTTGGTCTTTCGGGTTTGATCCATGGATTAGATGCACAAATGAAACTACATAGGCTTGAGATTGTTAGTAGCAAGGTATATATGGTAAATAGCACAGTTTCTTTTTCTTTCATTTTTTTTTTTTTTTTTTTTTTTGTTAAGACAAGTTTGTGATGAGAGAAAATTCTTAAAAATGTGAGTAACATGAAAGGTTAATTTATTATTTTACTGCTTCCAATAATTTACTAATTTTTTGAAAGGGTCCGTCGCTTTAATTATGCATTTTTTATTTGATTAAGTAGGCATCCCCAACAAAGTCCAAGCGTCAGAAGGCATTCGAAGCTTACTCCAAATTGCTTTCTTAGGTCAATTTTGGGTCACCATTCTCTAGTATGTGTACATATGTGAAAGGAGAATGACTAACTCAAATAAGAGTCGGTAACTCAAAAAAACTCTTCAAATTGAGAAAATCCCAACTCTTATGGTTGTAATATGCAATTTATGAAAATAGGTAAAAAAAAAAAAATGGACTTCAAATCTCGTGTTTCAAAATATTGATGCAACCATCGCATGTCCACTCAAAATAAGCCAGGCACCTGCCAAATGACAAGTAGTGAAACTGGTCATCTAGACAAGAAGCCAAGCACCCATCAGCCCTATGCCCAGTCACTTCGTCCGATCGACGGTCCGAGCCTTTGATTATGAACGGGTAACTTTCTCTTGCAAAAGCTTGACTTAAATGTCAAGATGGTTAAGCTATTTTTCATTAACCAAAATGAAACAACCGGAACGAAATAAAACCAAAAATAGGAAAAACGGTGAATAGTTGAACAAATAAATTATATATGAATTATCACGAGAAAATTATCCGATCACTTATAAACTTTTCAATTTTGCGAAATTAAGTTTGTTGCACAAAACACCAATGTAATCCTCCCAACCAATTTTTCTTAGATATAGCTAATGTGGCGATCAAGTCACCACCGTTAAAACCAAAAGGATTTTTATTGAAATTTTATGTTAATATTAAGGATTAAATAAGTAAAATTAAAAGGTTTAAGACCAAATGGGGCATGCATACAATAGATTTGAGAGTGATTGGATGTCTAGCCCAACATCTTGAAGTTGCCATAATGATGAGTTACCTAACACTTCAATAAAAAGCTCCCCAAAAAATAAAGCGAAAAAATAGAAGGAGAGGAAGATGTCGCGCTCTAATTTGTGTATATAGTGATCACATTCCATAATCGTTCTTCCAGTTACGATGTCACCTTATTCTCTTCTTATTCTTTTCTTTTTCCTTTTAAGCAAATAAAGATTAATTCATGATTAACCAACAATTAATGATGGGGTCTGGATATATCTTGAAGGTGATTATCCATGCGAAAAATTGAGAGGAAAAAAAAAACTAAAAAGAAAAAAATTTCATTCAGATTTCCTTTTCCGATTTTGTGCCTATGAAGGTTTTGCCGCATAAGCATTGTCAACATCCCCGTTCGTTTGGGATTAAACAAAAGTAAAAAGTATGCTCTTTTGTTAAAATTTTAAAATGTTATATTTAAATTTGAGGTTTTATGAAAGCACAATATGTTAGCCTACATCTTCTTTTTGTGTAATATATTCACAATTTTAGTCGTTATGCATTTTGAAAAATAAATAAAAAAAATCGTTACACGTGATAAAAAAAATTATTGCCGATTAGGAATTTTATAAAGATATCGAACCGGAGGTAGTTGGATTCCAATTGAATGGGCATTCGAGTTTATAACGCCGGCCCGTGCCACGTCAGGCTTTCACTGCTTCTTTTTGGACAAAGAGAGGGAGAACAGGACACCCCACCCTCCCATGTCCTCCCCTTCTCTCCGACCCATTAAGTGCAACTTCCCCCATTTGGGAGTTTGAGTGGATGGGTGGGCAAAGAGAGCATTTAGAAGAAAGAGAAAGGAAGATGCACGAATTTGGCATTTCTGAAAATGTCCCCGACATTGGCCACCTTCCGACACGACATTGCTGCTTGTTCATTATATATACAGCATCACACATTTCTCTTCTTCACCCTTCTCTTCTCCATTCTTCTCTTTCAATGCAGCCGGCTGCTCTCCTCCACCAGGCATTCAACAACTTTGTCACGGAATACGTGGATTCAGAACCAATTCAACCGAGACTTGACATTGAGTATTACATTCTTTGCTGTAAATCTTTTTTTGGCAAGCGTACTTTGATGCACAAAACGAGGCACAAGCCAATCTCTTCCATGCCATGGACGTGATCAGGGCGCTCAGGACGCACGAGCTTTTGGTCTTGAGATCGGTAAGCGAAGCTTCGGCATTTACAGCCATGCTTCATCATCTCTTGACCAATCACAGTGCTCTCGACTGCATAAAGATTGGAAATAGGAGCGACCAGAAGAGGAGGAATGTAGCCCGCTCGCTGTGAAGTAGTCGCGGGCTCACTCTTGTGGCTACAATGCTTTGCACGTAGGCCTTATTAAGTTTCAGAATTAATGGAAAAGAACTAATTATAATGAATCCATTAGATTTCTAACTTCGTGCAACCTGATATAGACCTGATATAGACGGTTATCTGTGCCGTCCTATCACGGTGTCCGATAAGTTTTTTACGCCATCATCTAAGTCCTTCGTTTAATGGTTCTTTATTTTTACTTTTTTAGGAAAAATGGTGGAGAAGGGCGAACGAGGTTAACGATCCCCTCCGGCTTTGGCCCACACCTTCTTTATTATTTCACACCATTTATGACCATTTCCCCATCGTTGACGTGAATTAAATTCATGATTTCTTGAAAAATATGTGACGCCTCTACTGCTAGGCCAACGACATGAGAGGTCCATCATTTCTTGGTCCAAAAATGTGAAAATCAAGTCATTGTAAGCGCTCGTCAAATCAAACACCCATGTATTGGAAATTCACATCAATTGAATGAAAATCATTCACTAGCTAAACTAAAATAATATTGGAACAAAGACAAAGATTAACAAAATGAAATTTTCTTCGTTTTCTTTCCCCACGCTTTCTCTGGCTTATGAAACCTGTTTAGAAACCGACCAAGAAAAAAAAAACCTGTTTAGAACAACAGCAATTCCATATAAGTGAATAATCTACGGTCTAACCATATCTTTTTAACTATTAACTGCTGAAGCTGGATAAAGATAAATGGATCAAAAATTAAATGAAGATAGAATTTCAAACTGCTGTTATCAAATCATTATATTTGGATCACCTAAATATTGTTCTTTTATTATAAGTTTTAAGACTTTTGATACCCTCGTTCCACAAGTGTCACAAAATACATAAAAGACCCCTTCGTGTTCCATGAAGAGATTAAAAACATAAAAGTTCATTCATGAACCATGGCTTGCGTAACTGATGATGATTAATGGATATCAGTAAGCAAAAACATTACCGACCCAAAAAAAAAAAAAAAAAAAATTCAGGTCAAAAGCACAATTCTTTGTTTTGTGGCGGTGTTGTTTGTTGAACCCATGTATCTTAGGATGGTGGAGGTACATTTTACCTGCGAGAGATGCCATATAATTTAAGGGATCCAACGGGTTTTGTTTTAGTCACTTCCTATTAATGAAATAATTGTCCAAAAACTCTAAATCTTTTGTACGACGACTAATTTGGTCTTAAACTTTTTGATTTGGTTAATAAAAAGGCATAGCATTCTCATAAAGAAACAGTAATTGCGACCTCCAGAAAGTTTGCAAAAGCATTCCGATTCCATTGGTGCGACAACCATTATCTAAACCTTTTAAGTTATTCCATGCAGGCTGCAGACATCCTAGTAAGAGAAATAATCATGACGCAATAGGAAGTTACCTAAAAATGTACCAAAAATGAGCAGCTGTTGCAGCAGGATCATCCTAGCTTGTTATATATCTCCAGACCTTTCTCTAAGGCTGCAACTTTCTCCATGGCTTTCTTTTCATACGTCATCTTCTCCTGCATAAACAGTAAGGCTGAATCAATATTGATAGTATTCAATGGAATTGGTTTTTCTTCTTGGCCTTTACAGCTTTTGTGAGCTGCATTGACAAGCGTTATGTTACCACTTCAAAGAGGGAATCCCACTCCTTTGCAGCATCTTTTTGGAGCTGCATGCCACCAAGAATTAAGACTTAATTAGATCCACTCAATTAAGTGATTGAGAGCTAAGAAAAATTACAGTTCTGAAACTCACTGCAGATTCAAATTCCTCCATTCGACGCTTCCTAAAATCCTCCCTATATTTAAGAACAAACAGCCACTTTAACACACACAAAAAAGAAGAAGAAATCAATGTATCAAAATCAATCCAGCGAACTCACAAGAAAAGGATAAAAGCTATGGGATGAGGCTTTCTCCTGCCCGTGCTTCCTTCCATCTTCAATTCCATCTTCAATTGACGCTTGTGTGGACTCCTTGACAACGAAGAGATATGGATGGAGATTGAGGTAATAGATCACATAAATTCTACCTAATAAAGAAACGAAATGAAAGAGAGAGTCTACCCCAACTGATTGTGTAGCTCCTCGGAACTGGAACCAGAACTGGCCATGTCCTTACGCTTCATTGCTTGCTATTTATGACAGGGCAAACAATTGCCAAATCAAGCATATTATATGTCTATGAAAAGTTCAAGAAGTCTACTTCAAATCAATAGAAGACCTTGAAGTCAAATAAGGCGATCTACCAGCTTTGATCAAGATGAGAAGTAAAGCAATCAAAACAAGCCTCATGTATTTAAAGCGAGCATCTGTATAGATGAGAAAAATTCAGGACTTCTCTGGACTAAGATGGATATGCTGAAAAGCTTGGGTAACACCAAAATATGGCACCAGCATCAACATATAAAAAGAGGTAAGAAAAGCAACCCACCTTTCTTATATCTATAAAAGTGGAAGTTAAGCTTGCCACCTTTCTTACATCTCTGAACATGGCCAAACAGGAAAGTCAAATGCAGGGATATATCTATCAGTCCTATGGAGCCTGAAAATGACCATAATCTCTTTAAGAATCCAAAATACAGCTTTTCTAGAACAACTATTCAATCCCACAATATTCCACTATCATGAAGCACCAATCCCTGAATCTAAACTCCACTCCACCAGCAGTCAAATCCTCATTAGATTCAAATAGATTGTGTCTTGCATCTCTTTAAGGAAAAGCACCATCAGGCATTCACATTTCATTTCCTAAATAACACTTGTATTTGCTATGAGAATGAGCAGATACTATGTTTTGATTATGAAACATTCCTACAATTATGCATAACAAGACACCTTCTAATGTTAGAGAAGCCAATCAAGGAGACATTCACAGCATGGAAAACAGTGACAGTACCTCCTTAAACACCATGAAAGCAAGTTCTAACAAGCATACCTCCGTAATAAGTCTCAGCTGATGGACATAGTCTTTGCCTGGGAATAGGGACTGCCTAGTCATAATTTCACCAGGTATGCAACCCACAGACCAAATATCAATCGCAACAGTGTACTCTGAACAATTAAGGAGCAGTTCTGATGCATGATACCAGCGAGTAACAACATGCTCAGTCATAAAATTCGTTTCAGATGTGGTCCTAGCTAACCTAAAATCTCCAATTTTAAGGTCACAATTCGCATTCAGAAACAAGTTGCTTGGCTTCAGATTGAAGCAAGACTCACATCGACAATCTCAGATCACCACTCAAAGACAGATGAAACTCATCGAATTGCAAAAATCTGGAAATCACATCACATAAAACCAACCAGCTTTATAGAATACAATCAGCACATAAACATCACATCAGCTTGCTAATAACAGTCTGAGATTGGAATTGGCTACATTAAGTAATGTCATTAACAATGAACCAGCCACGATTCAATCAACCTCCACACATGAAGAAACTCATAGAATCGCAAAAATCTGGAAATCTGGAGAATCTCTAATTCCTCCCCTCTAATCATCCCCTTATATCGTTCTCCCGACCGGCTGTGGAGGGCACGGAATTGATCGGAAAATCGTCGAAACCAGATTGCCGGAGAGCGAGCTGAGATGAGACTATCCAAGTGCGCGATCTATCGGAGATAACTCACGGCGAAAACGGAAATAGCAGAGGGGATCAGTTCACTCACCAGTCCGTACGCAGGAGGGGAGATCACTGAGCCGCGGGGGAGGCGACGGAGATCGGCACGGGGCGGCGGCTGAGCGAGAGGGAGTGGCCGGAGCGGGAGAAAATCGTCAAAAAGCGAGAGTGAGCGATCGGCGGAGCGCCTGCGAGGAGTTTTGTAACGACTGGTACCTTCTTCGGCGAGAAAAGATGAGAGGGAAAAATAAAAACCTATGGGAGGGCGAGAGGAAAAATAAAATTTTTGGAAAAATCGATATTTTCCCTGATTCTCTGACGTGGCGAACCTCCAGTTCCACACGCGGCTTCGGCGGGAGGTCGGGGCACCCGCGTTGTGAATTTAGTGAGGGTGCCGGATGGTCACGTTTTGGTTCGGTTCGGGCTTTCCCCGTGCTGACGTGGAGCCCTGCCTTAATGGTCGCTTGCCATCATGTGGTCAAACGCTGACTCCGCGCTTGATAAATTGTCTGAGGGTTGAGAATTTGTTTTGAAAAAGAGGGAAAAAGAGCGCATTTTTCCCTTCTTTTCCGAAATTAGTAAATAATTCCAAGGTGAATTTCGCATTTTGACTAATTCTTTTAGACCCCATTATCCGCTGACAAATGCATGGCCTTACAATCTAACATTTTATCTTGCACAAGTAAATGACGTCGGGATCATTATCCCTTGAGCAAACAAAAAAAAAATCAATTAATTAAATGGCAATTCGAGAATACTAATAAAATGGATTTCATTTAGAAATTATGGATGAAGAATTTTATCCAAAATTAACCGAGAGGACTTCTTACGTTTTCATGATTTTTAGACAGAAATGAAAAGCGCATCCATATTTTGCATAATGATAAAGTTAGGTTAGAGAAAGTTGCCGCCTTCCCCTCTCCATCCCAGCGCATTCCAAATCACGGTGCTGCACATTAAATAGTCTAATGCATCATTAGCATGTATGTGCCTAATGTTCGTTACGGGAATGATGATGATGATGCTTTTGTTTAACCATTGTCATTATTGCTTCCAGGTATGTTTGGTGCACTCATTATTCAGCTAATGTATCAAGTAATATTAACCAATATATGAATGACATTGCTAGGAGGTACAAGAAAAAAGAGAAAAATCGCGATAACGTTCAAGGAGATGTACTTGGAAGAACATTGCCGCTGAGAGGGAATTTATTTTGCTGTTCTTTTTCTAGAAAACATGAGCTTCTATTGCAGCCTTTAGACTAAAAAGGGATATAACAGATTTCAAAAGGGGCTGCAGCTCGCACTCCTCATCCATATCTTTGCTCGTCTCTGCCACGCCTGACACAAATGTGATGCTGTAGTAACAGAGATATCCTACAACAAAGCGTCTGTGTTAAATGCCTCTACTGGCTCTTTGATTGTACTACGAAGTGGATATGAAGTTCGAAATTAGCTGTCCTAAGCCATAGTCCACGAGATCAACGTATAAATGACAGCAATTCCCAATGAAAACTCATTAACAGGAGGAAAATAACTATCCCATTGGTGGAACTAAAACAATTCTTTGTTCTTTACAGCAAGGATTTATATGCAAATCAGTATAACTAATTGGCATCGAGGCTCGAGGGATCATATGAGAATATTTTGGGTAGACAAGTAGATGTACATGAAGGGAGGAAAGATTTTACAGCAGCTCTTGCCATACTGGAATTACATGGAGGAGGGCTTCGGGACTAAGTTGCTGTGCCCCAACTTGAGATTGGTCATCGGGGAAGTGTTGTGACCGCTTTGCAACCATCCTTGTATCACTTCTGCTTCGTATGTAATTCCATCCGCCACTATAAGTGGATTTTTCATGGCTTCCTGAAAACCCATGGAGAACCCATCACTCGGAAATTCACAAAGATATGTACTGATGTTTAATGCATACGCCATTTTATTACAATGATTGAACTCATAAAAGCCCCAATTACTATACCCAACAACATGGCAAATTAGGTATCATGACCAGATAGAGAGTAGTTGGACTTCTGCGTTTCTCTCACCCTGTGCAATTGAAAATTCTAGCTTCTCTGCCTAAATGAGTCACTGTACCCTGTAAACTGGATGCAAATGGAACAAGAGCTGAGCTGCTCCATGACTAAATGTATGTAAGAGAGAGAACTGAATCCTTTACCTGTAAAATGGGACAGACAAAATGAGCAGGCACCTTGCCAGGCTCCTTCGAACAAGAACTCGAAGCTGATTCCATAGACAAAGTCCTTATTGACTCGATCACGCTGGAAATTTCCGATACAAGGTCTGGGCAGTCCAGCTTGTTCTGTTCACAGCACCTCAAGCCCAATTGAGCCAACCATTTGGCTTGATTGAGTGGCCAGTCCCCAGCTGAAAAATCGACTACTTTATCGAAATTTCCCTTATCTAGTGCACATTTCACGTCTTTCACAGTATTTAAAGCTGATCTTCCAGTAACAAGCTGTAACAAGATGATTCCAAAAGAATACCGAATCTAATTCAGGAGTAAGCTGTCCACTCACTAAAAATTCTGGATCCTTGTAAAGTGAAGTGACCTCAGAATCTGATTTAGCAATGTTAGAATTTTCATACTTGGGAACTAAGCAATAGATGCCAAGGTTGCCAACTTTGGCAAGAAAATTGGCATTGAGGAGGAGTTTGGAGGATTTTAAATTCCCATGAATAATTGGAGGCTTATGGGAGTGAAGGTAGACAAGTGCAGAGCAAATATCAGTGGCAATTTGGGTTCGAACTTTCCACGGAAGTGGGGCAGTTTGTTTTGCCTTTGCACGAAAGGCATTCTTCAAGGCTGCCTGCTTTTAGGTATTCGTATACGAGTGACTGAGATTCTGGACATGCTCCGATAAGTGTGACAAAATTTGGATGCCTCCTTAACACCTCGACCTGCAGTTGAATCAAGAAGCATAATATAAAATCAGTATTAGTGCAAAATTTCAGGTTTAAATACTCTTTTCTTTTTTTCCAAAAAGGAAATAGATAATAGTTGTTGATGCGATCAATGTACCACACGTTTCGAAATCCACTGTTCCTGCAGAACCAAAAGAGGGCAGAATCCTTATGGCGACATGTACATGTCAAAGCAGGCCTTTATAAACGGTTCCATATTTTCCTTCTCCAATCCTTTGGGATGGGTCAAAATTGTGCGTTGCCTCAATGATCTTGGCAAAAGAAAAGGAGAGGATCCATGGGCCACGCAAGCTTGGAGTTCTAACTTGTACTGATCTCCTCAGATCTCTTACATTTTTCAGGGCATCTTGATGCTCTACACGTAGTTTGTCTCATCTCTCCTTGAAAGTTATCAAGAGTTCTACAGCTGATAGGATCTTCTCCTCCAGCTCTTCACCACCAACTTGGATTCTCCAACTTGTTTCTCAAGTATGGAGTTCTGTTCCTGAACTGTTAGGAGTTCTCTTGTTGTCTCATGGCACTGGCTTTTCACCATATCCAATTCTTGTCTTTTGCTTCCCAGCATTTTCTCCAACTCCTTTTCTATCATTCACCTCCTTATTATATAAAATTTCCACTAACAGGGCCTGCATTGGGATGTGATGTGATGCAGAATTAATCAACAAAGTTCCTAGATCTTTAAGAAGGCTGTTAAGTAAGCCGGTAGCTGATGATAAAATTTCTCGAGGGAAACAAAGCTGTGAGCTAAGTAAGCTGAATTCTTCATTTATCTTCTTTAGCAGACACATAGGTGCAAGAGCTTAAAACCATCAGCAAATCTTGAGCAAATCAAAAGGGAAAAGTACCGGATGCACAGAGAGAGAGAGAGAGAGAGATTGCCTTCATTTTAGTATCCAGTGCATTGTCTTCCTCCATCCATTGCCTCACTGCCTCCTCAAACTCTTGTCGCCTGGAACTCTTATCATCCACGATTGCCTGTTCCAATCTACAAAAGAGGTCTCCAGCGGCTTGCCCTTGAATTTTCTTGTTCTGAGAAATCGACAAGTAAATTATGATCTACCAACACGATAATTTTCCCAAGAAATTTTAATTGCATAGTTTATGGATTGATGCCCATATAAGCAGGGGATGAACATTAATTGCCAAAAATAGAAGGGTTATAATAAATCACCATTTGTCAGATGTCACAAAATTCAAATCCTTCGCATGCAAAAACATCATGTTCAGACAACCAAGAAAATGTATTATCACATTCTGCAGACTCTGCTATTTCAATTCTTAATATGAGTTTGGGAAGGAATATAGTGGTCCATCTAGACAGCACAGACACAGACATGCTAGTTGAAAAGATGAGACATGACAAAGATTTTGGATGATCTCACCTCACATCCAAGCAAAGACAATTTTGATGTGCTAGCTGGATGTTCTAAACACTGTGACCTGAGCCTACTCAGTGCTGGTCCTCTGTCATCTTCGCTCTTATCGATGTACCCATCAAACAATTCCAATCTGCTAAAACTCCTACCCAATTGTTTAATGCTGATCTCCCCAGATCTTGATCGCTGAAAGATCCTGCATTCTGGATTCATGAGCCGATCAAGAGATTTTTTCTTAAAAGTTGGACGTTCTGATTTCAAGCATTCTGGCTGCCTGGTGCCGATGTCTGAAGTCAGATGCCATGAAAAAGTACAATGGATGGAGTTCTAATGGTAAAGTATACAAGAAAAATTTAGATATAAATAAAGTGCAACCAGTTTCAGAAAAAGCAGTGACCCAATTATCACTTTCAAAAGAATTAAGCGCTGCACCAGATAAAGCAGAATTTATAAGCTTTCATACATGTAACATTCACCAGTGCCCTGATGACCAACTTACTTTGTGTATATGAGGCAACCCTTGCAAATGAATTAAATCTGAGAGAAATCCGGTGCATTCTGGCAAACAAATACTGCTTTTCTGGAGTCCAACCTGGTCAAATTAGTGCACTTTCAGCAAATTTGACCTCTGTAAATTAATCACATGCCAGAAATAAGAACCCATCAATCCTCGTGTAAGAATTTGTTTCATGAGTAGCATGTAATACTAGGAGAATGTCAATAATTAGACAACTATATAGTCAATAATAATGTTGCCCTTTTCCATTCACTGAAGTTATGTGCGCCAATGACTTTATGTAACTTTCCTTCGTTAGGCAACCGTAAGTAACTCTTAAGCTTTCTTCAGCTTAAAGAAACATAAGTAACTCTCTGCACTTGACCAGCTATAAACCAAAATATATCTGAGGAGACAATGTTGGAAAAGATATCGATGAATAAAAAAGAATTTTTCTAGCTGCCAGAGAAGTTAACTTTACCACTCTTCACACTACAATGAAGCTTCCTTTTTAAATTTTCAAGTACCAGAAAAACTGACAAACATAGAAGTCACTGTTTACAGATTATTTAGAGAATAGTAGCATCAAGCCTCGACCAATACGGTAAAAGCTTTCTACCAGCATGAGGAACCTCTTGAGATACATAAAGACTTCTGTAATTACAAAATTCGTAAGTTCATGCTAATTAAGTATATAACTGCAACTATGTAAACTAAAACATCCCTACTTAACAGCACCAGTAACACGAATAAATGACACAATTTGGCTTACTTGGAATTGTCATTATCAGCTGCTGCTCCCATCACAAGCCATCTAATATTGTATCGAGAAATACTTTCTAGGATTCCCTTCTCAATGCTGTCCATCTCAATCCAAACTTTATCTGAGTCTACCTGCGTGAATGAGCCACTCTCTTAATTATGGACAATTGGGCTGTCTTTATATCATGAGCTGTCTCTAACACCGCGCATTATGGAATTTTTTTAATATAAAGAGTTCTAGCACCGCAAAGTTTCTTCAGTTTCTTTGAGATATCCTCTTGTTTGGAGCTACTTGAAGAATTTGAATCATATAATTATGAAGCAAGCTATCTTAAATTCTCATATTAATGTCAGAAATTTAGATCAAGCAAATCAGCAAGAATGAGAAGATATTACCACTCCTGCCTGCGCAAGAAACACAAGGTACTCATTGAGAACTTCAGGCATTTTCTGCATCTCAGCTTCGTGCAAATGGTAAACTGCACACTGTTTTGGTTTATTGGCAGCAAACTCCATGTTTTCTGCACATAAAACAACGCGGACATAATTGCGAAAACATCGCACTCAGGGAAGGTTATAATCCCATGAAAATGAGATTAAAAAATGCGTTGTCGATTGAAGTTGTGAATGGACCCAAAATGATGGCAGATTTTGAATGCCATAGAAATATTAACCAAAAGAACATATGCTGACGAATCCGAGCCATAAAGCTAGTTTACAGATATACAAATGAGTTACACACACATTGAAGGCAAATCTTCTGTCTATTTGTTGACTAACACTGAAGGAATCTAGTCGAGTTCTGTGAACCGAACACCTCACTGCCAAACAGAAAAGAGATCGACCGGAAAACTACTAGAATCAAGCAATTTCAATCTACTTCAGTCTACGCCATAAACGTAAGCGAAATGAACGAATTGGAACACGTATTCCGAATAATCCAAGCCTTGTTGCTCGACGGAGAAATGAAAATTCAGGAAGAAATTGCGATCAATCGATTCAGTCTCCAGTGCACACGCAAAACGAAGGAGCTAATCACAATAAAAAGCCGCTCGCGAATCAATCAATCCATCCCACCACAAAAATCGCGGAGGCAAAAAGTCACTCGTCGGCTGCCGCACGTGGAGCAAGCAAATCCGCTTCCCGGAGAAGTTCCGCACCGCCCAACTCAGCGTCGTCTTGCACTCCTCGACGTCCCGACCCACCGCGCCGCCGCCTCGATCTCTCCGACGCTCCCCATTCGGAATGCGCCGAAAGCTCCCGATCGGTGTGGATTCGATCGACGCTCTTCCCCGGCGACGCAATGGAGAGCAAAAGGCGCCGGCTGCTCGACCGGACGAGCCGCCGGATCGACTGGCCGAGGCATCGCCGCTTCTTCCAGGAGAAGAAAACGAGGAAGCGAGGCAGCTTTTTTCAACGTCGTGTGGACCTGTTTCTTCTCCCTTAGATTTATTTTCATGCAAACTAAATTACTTTTCACATCAAATTTATAACCGATTGCCCATTAACCAAAAACGAAAAGAACGGCCTAAAAACAATGGATGACTTATTTATTCATATGGTCTTAGCAAATGAAAATTTAAATATCAGTTTCGTATTCCTATGTTTTTCTGTCCGGAAGGTAAGGAAAGAGTGAGTCTGCATTGGGGGACTCAAGAACTCCCTAGTTTTATATTGATTTGGTTTTGCTGAAACAATTTTGCATTAGTTAACATACAAAACGCAATTTTATTTCACAAGCTATTGAGGCATTTTTTTTTCTTTATTAATACACGCATGGATACTTTTAACTTTATCACTCTTCAAAGAAGGCACGTAAATTATCAAAATTATATTAGGTATGATCTTACTATGTAAAAGTATTTAAGTTAAGTAAAAATTACATCACAAAACAAGGAGACCAAAGTAATTGTAGGACAATTGAAATGCTCGACCAAAGTTTTAAGATAGATTTTAGAAATATAAAGAGTACTGACACTCGTGGGACATTATAGGAATTTGCTAAACATTCTTTTCTTTTCTTTTTTTCTTTTTTCTAAAGACCCATAATTGTCTAGAAATCTACGAAGGAAAATGCATTAAGCTAAGTCCCAAGGGTGGGCAAAGGTAGAGCAATATTTATATGCCCACGCATTATGTGGCATTCCACCCAATCAAATTGAAAGCATAGAGTGTTAAAATATTTTTGAAAAGAATAAACAAATTAATAACAATGGATCAAAGGGAGGCCGACGAGAATCGTTACCTCCTAATTATTTGTTGCCTAGTGTAATTGTTAGGGATCAAATATTGTAGCCTATATAGTTTGTGATAACTTTTCGCACTTGTAGTTTCTACTTAGAATTAATCTCTAAATCCTTTCTTGAAACAAGAAAAACTGTTTATGTTTCGAAAAATTATGGACAATGAAGTACAAAATTACACATTAATAAAAGTCAAGAGCGTAATGTTGCAAAAGTTACAAAAAGTGAAAAAAAAAAAAAAAAAAAAAAAGAAGTCATCCAAATAGGATTAGTTAATTTTACTTTGGGTTAGATATGATAAAAACAAGTCAAGAAAAAAAATAAAAAATAAAGGATAGGCATTAAAAAATTCTTGTACAGCTCAATTGGACCACCTCCATATATATATTTGACATTATAACACAAACAGTTTTTACACTTTGGTTTTTGAACTTTTAATTTGTTCAATGTGATTAATGTACTTTAACTCAATGTATAATGTAATTCATGAATTTTTAATTTGTCAAATGTAATCTATGAACTTTTGTGCATATTCAATATAGTCCATAAATTGTATAGAAATATGTAATATAGTTCTTTTCCATTAAACAAAATCTGTATGTACATTGACCTTGGCGTCCAAGATAACACAGCTATCGCAACCATAACAATCACTCCAACCGTTATAACGTAAAGACGAGCTAAAGAAACAACCCTGGCCCAGATTTGAGTGGGCTTCAAAATCGGTCGAAGAACTTGCGCTATCGACATGAGGCCCCATTCGATGGGGATCAACGTCAACAAACTGGTGAAAATCTCCATTAGCTTGAGCTGCCAAAACTTCACCAATGCAACTAGCGCAGGTGCTCCTAGTACAATGACGAGGAACTGCACGAGTCGATAGTAGATGTGTTCTCTTGCCGCGTACTTGTCCCAAAATTACGGAAAAAAATAAAAAAACAAATCAAAGAGAGCAAGTAAAGAGCAACACTTCTACTTCTGGGGTTAGCTTGGACCAAAATTTGTGATTTCTAAGTTAGGTTGCATTGCTTTAGAACCCATTTACTGTTTAAAAGTGAAAACTTTATTGTTTTTTATTATATAGCCTAACAAATCTATACGAGCTGATGACTGTATGCTTATCAGCAATGTCCGTGTCTTCCTTCGCGTGTATAACGGTATCAATCATCTAGTTCCTTTGTCCTGCAGGTTTAGATGCCTCCTATTGCAGTTCAATTCTTGGTGATAAACACAATGCTTCAAGAGTAGTTTTTTCATGGAAAATTCAATGATATAAGAAAATGCTTTTTAGTAAAACATTTTTAGGAATACCGTTGATTTTCCTTTATTTGATAATATATGATTGAAAATATTTTCTGTTGTTTGGATATTATTGGGAAATAATTTCTATATGATGACTTTATTTCATGCCCAAGAAGTTTGAATTAAAAAAATGATTTTTTTAATTATTTTATTTTCTTTAAACAAATGGAATTTTAATTACTCTTAATTTTTTTTTTTCTATTTTCCTTTTCCTTTTCTTTTTCTCCCTTCCTCCCTTGCTACTAGCCGATTATAGCCATAGGCAAGCTTCGCCTTGCTGGGATCGTGCAAAGCAGCGAGCTTGCTGGCAAGCAATGGAACTTAGACTAGTGAGCTTGAGCTTGCTTGAATTGGGTGGGCCGTGAGTTTGGGCTCACTTGCATCTAGCGAGTTGCGAGCTCATCAACCTCGATAGAGCTTTGGTTGGCGAGCTTGGGCTTGCCTGGAACGGCCAAGTCTCAAGCTCACTGGCACCGGTTGCCGTCGGCTAAGAAAGAAGGTGGAAGAAAAAGAAAGAAAGAAAGAGAAAGAAATTATTTTTATAAGAATAACCTTTTCATCAATCAATGACCCTAAGACTAGGAAAACATTTTGGAAAACATTTTCCGGCTAGTCCAAAGAGGAAATCGTTTTCTTGAATTTAAGTTTTGGTAGGAAATTATTTCTCGTTGACTAGGAAATCATTTTTGATCCCTCTTTTGAGTACAACTTAAGCTCAATAATTGAAATAGCAAAGAACTAAGAGCTTCAGACTTTGGAATATTTTTTTTTTACGCACACACTCGAATAACTTGAGCGCCTTCCTTATATACTCCTTCATGCCTTTATAATTGTTGGCACTTTCCAAAGGAGTTCTTTCAATCTACCCGTTGGATAGAATCAATTAAGGAGATCTTGAGTTATTTAAGGAATGTGATGATAGCCCACCAATCCCGCCGCCCATACAATCATGATTTAGGTTTCCATAAGTAGAACCTTGCAAGTATACTTCGTTTTTCATCAAATCTTGATTATCCGAATTGATTCCAATAAGAATAATTGATCTCGATATGCTATCTCCAGCCGTAAGATCTTCTATAAACCGTACAAACCGGATCCTTAAAGATAAACTCGCATCTAGATAAGTCTTCTCTTCGTTAGTCTAGAAACTGTTAGCGTGGGTTGACTTTAAGTCTTGAGTTTTGCGGCCTTCAGACTTTGACGACAGAAACTGGAGTTCATCAGAATTTAACAGTTGAGTCTTGTAGTCTTTAGACTATACTGATGGAAACGTTTTGCTAACTTCAAAATAACAAGAGAGTTTTCTTCAACAATCTCTCCATTTTTTATGGTGATAAAACTTTTCTACAGATTTAAAAACTTTTGTCCTGCAAAACAACACTTAAGCAAAACAAGATATCTCATAAAAGATAAGTAGATTAGAATATGGATAGTAATGGTTTTGCAACCATAGAAAACATGTTAGTCTTGCAAAATAACTATCATTCCATAATCATTGTCACGTCCTAAGTTACTGCAAGCATCAAAAGATCAAATCAAACAGTCTAAAGTCAAACGGTCCAATCCACAACCAAACAAAAATAAGTCCAAAGGTAAAATAATCCAAACCAAAGTCAAATCTGTATCAAACTTCTCCCCCTTTTTGTCAATAGCAAAAAGTGGAGAATAATAAAAACGTTGAGTGAAAAGAGAGATGTGAAAATCATGGCTGTTTTGGCAAGCAAACAAGCTGGAATTCCCCCATAGAGCTCATTGTCTTCTCAAGCTTCTCAATAGTCTCCTTCAGTTGCTGGAAATCTTCACCCTTCATATGATCTTGCACTTGAGTCTTTAAGGTAAGTAACTGATCTTGCAATGAAACTGAAGTAGCCAAGAAAGCCTTTTTGAGATCTTTTATATCATAGTTCATACCATATTGACCCTTCTTTAAATCCAGTAGAACATCCATTATCCGTGAAAAGTCCGCTGAATGAGTTAATGAAGCACTTGGGTCTAGCCGAATCTGTTTCGGGGGCTTTGAGAATGGAGGGATCTTCAATAGTTTGTCAATTGTGACTTGGAGTGAACGTTGCAAATTCTGGTTCTGAATGGTGAGAAGCATACACATTCTCTGGATTTGCTTCAGATCGACTAACATTGCTAGTGAGAATAGGCAAAGAAATACCTCGTTTTCCGGAGCTCCCACTGTTTGTGTGCTTTTAGGAGGAGAAATAGATTTTTTTTTTTCTGTTCTACTTCAGCAAGAGAGTGATGTTTTTCTCTTGCTTTCTCACCAGCAGTTCCACTCCTTGTCATTTCGAGTTGCTTGACAAAGATACAACCAATGTAGGCTTAAAAGAGTCATCTCGAGCCTCTTTTGCCTCTCCTTCTCTTCTTCCTTCATCTTCCTCTACTTCTTCTCCTCTTCCTTCTTCTTCCTTCTTCTTCTCCTCTTCTTTCTTCATCTCTTCTCTCAGTCTCTTCTCTAGTCTTGCGAAAGCTGACAAAACTTTTCAAGTTCCTTAAGGCTGAAAGAGTCATCTCGTCCTCATCTTCTTCATCTTGCAAGATGAGAGTTCTCTTCTTCTTTGCTGGAGCATCCATGGGCTCCTTACCTTTCCTTTTGGCCGCTGCAGAGTCCTGTTTTGTTTTGACATAAGACTTCTCCTTCATGCGCTCCAACACCCTGTTAAGCTCTTTCAAACGCATCTTGGTGACCATTTTAAATCCAATCACCATTGGAGTAATGTTTGTCAAACACAAAGATGTAAGAATTGGATTTTAAAATGTCTAAAAAGGCGCGTGATAATAGTAGAATAAGGAAGTTGTCCTTTGTCTTTTACCACTATCCTGTACATATGAAACAGGATGGTGTGAAGCAGAGAGAATTTGTGGCCAGCATTGATGGCATACATTAGTTTTGCTTCGGAATGAGAGACATCAGTCTTCGATGTAGATTTTGGATGGATACAGTTGATAGTGCTAGTACGAGCACTTAGAGGGGGGTGAATAGGTGCACAAACAACTTTTTCAAAATATAGTATAAGACTTTACTTTTAACCTGAATCTGGATGAAAATAGACTTTGCAGAGAAGATCAGACTCTAACAATTTAAATAGATTTACGAGCAAGATAAAAGAGTTCAAGAAAGAGAATAAGAACATAAGATTTATAGTGGTTTGGCTTAATCCAAGCCTACATCCACTCTCTCGCACTGACAGCCCACCGGCTGGATTTCACTAAGAATCACAAGAGTTGTTATAGTATCACGTCTTGATTCCACAGTGTAGATACTTTGCACACTTTCTCAAGGCCTCACAAATGTCTAAGACACTCTTTTGAGTACAAATATTCGCTCAACAAATGAATCAGCAAAGAACAAGGAACTTCAGATTTTGGAATTTATCTATCACGCACACACTCGAATAACTAGAGCATCTTCCTTATATACTCCTCCATGCTTTCATATCATATGGCACCTTCCAAAGGAGTTTTTCTAATCTACTCGTTGGAAAGAATCAATTAGGGAGATCTTGAGTTACTTAAGGAATGTGAAGATAGCCCACCAATTTAGCTTGCCCATACAATCAGGATCTAGGTTTCCATAAATAAAACTTTCCAAGTATACTTTGCCAATCAATGGATCTAATTTACTCGTATTGATTTCAAAACGAATAATAGATCTTTAGATGCTATCTATAGCCGTGAGATAATCTTCAACCAAACGGATAAAATCCTTAAAGATAACCTTGCATCTGAATAAGATTTCTTCGTCGGTCTAGAAACTGTCAATGAAGGCAGACTTTAAGTCTTGAGTCTGGCGGTCTTCAGACTTTGATGGAAGGAAACATTTTGTCAACTTCAAAATAGATAAGGAAGTTTTCTCCAACAATCTCCCCATTTTTTATGGTAACAAAACTTTCCCGCAAATTTGGACACTTTGACTTGCAAGACAACACTTAAGCAAACCAAGAATTCTAATAGATAAAAATTAGAGATTACGATAGAGATAGTGGCAATTTTGTAACCACATAAAATGTGTTAGTCCTGTAAACACAATTATCTTTAATGTAATCAATAATAGCTTAAGTTGCAAGCATCATCAGTCTAAACCAGTCTGAATCAAAACCACACCAAACAAAAGTTAAAGTAAAAAACAAAATGTCAAAAAGATAGAGTTAGTCAAATCTGCATAAAACCCTTCCCCCTTTTTGTCAACAGCAAAAAGTGGAGAATATACTAAAGAGATGGATAGAAAATAGAGTGAAAATCAAGGCTATTTGGGCAGGCGAACAAGCGTGAATTCTTCCATAGAATGCATTGTCTTCTCAAGCCTGTCAAAACTCTGCTTCAATAACGGAAAATCTTCACCCCGCAAAGAGGCGAACTTGAAGCTTCGGGGGCGTTAAACTATTCATGCAACGATCTTGAAGTGGCCTTAAAAGCATTCTTGAGATCATGCATCTCAAATCCCATGGCATATTGCTGCTTTCTGACGTCCAAAAGAACTTCCATCAATCTTGAAAAGTCTGTTGTTTGGGCAAATGCATCACTAGGACCAGCTGAGTCAAGGTTGGGAATTTTGAGAATCGATGGATCTTTAGCAGATTGTCCATCATGACTGTCTTTTAGATTGTGTGAGGCATACACATCCTCAGGATCTGCTGCAGAACAACTCACATCACTAGTAGGCAAAGATGAAAAAAAAATACCTTTTGGATCAACAACTCCCCCATTTTGATGCCCTCAGGTGGAGTAGGTGAAGTTTCCTCATTTGCAGACGCACTAGACAGAGAAATAGCCAAGGTTGGCTTGAAAGAGTCCTCTTGACCCTAATCTTGTTCTGCGTCTCTCTCTTCTGGTTCCTCTTCCTCTTCTTCTTCTCTTCTTTCTTCTTCTTCCTCTTCTCCTCTTCCTTCTTCTTCTTCTTCTTCTTCTTCCTCTTCTGCTTCTCTTCTTTCTTCCTCTGTTCTCTTTTCTCTTCTCCTGGCTCTTCTCTTGTCTCACCAAAGCTTAGAAAACACTTTAAGTTTCTCAAAGCTGCTATGGTCAATTCATCCTCATCTTCTTCATCTTGCACGATGAGAGTTCTTTTCTTCTTCTTCACCGGAGCAACCATGGGCTTCTTGCCTTTTCTCTTTGCAGTAGCAAAGTCTTGTTTTGCTTTTGTGGGAGACTTTTCCTTCACATGCTCCAACACTTTGTGCAACTCTTTCAATCTCATCTTTGTCACCATTTTGAACCCAATCACCATAGGAGAAATGGTTGACATGCATAATGGTGCAGAGATGTGAATTTTAAAGTGCTGAAAGAGCCTCGAGATAAGAGCAGAATAAGGGAGTTGTGTGGCATCCAAAGTCTTAGACAACCCTCGGATAGGTGATAGTCACCGAACCGTGGCTTTACTTTTATTTTATAAGCATTTATTTGTATTTGTTCATTTGGAATAGTATTTCAATTTTATCATTTGAACCAAAAGGATGGGATTTGATCTTGCATAAGAATTATATGCGCAAAAAAAAATTAAAGAATTAGAACTTAAGGATATTGAGTAGGCCGTAAGAATTTGGAGTATATATATGTGTGTGTGTATATACTTGAATATAAAGCAATCTGAATTTTTGTTATTAAATTAAATTTGATAGAGATAAAATACTATATATATATAAAGGGAATTAGGGCCTTATTTCATGGACTCTTGGGCCCAGAATTCGGGCCCAAGCAGGCCCAAGAAACACCCCAAGGGTGTCGCACGAACCAAAAGGGGAGGGGGGAGTGCATGTCCTCCAACACTTGTCTTCAATGTTGCCACTTGTTCTCTTCTTTTTGCCACTTGTTCTCCTCATGAGAACACTTGTCCCTCCATGCAAAAAGGGAAGCATGCAAATATTTAAACAACCAAAAGAAAGAGAGAGAGGGAGTGGCCGGTTTTGAGAGAGAGAGAGAGAGAGAGAGAGAGAGAGAGAGAGTCGTTGAGTGAGAGAGGGAAACCGAGAGAGAGGAGGAGGAGGCCGCGCGAGGAAGAAGTCCGCCCATTCGTCGCCGTTTTGCCTTTGTTTGCTGCTGTTTTGTGCTTGAATCTAAGGCAAGCAGAGTCCTAAAACCTACCCTTTGCTTGCTGTAAAGTGTGTGTAGAAGATGATAAATCGTGGTTGTGGTAAGTGGTGCAATTTCTGAGCTTTGGGGAGAGGTTTGTTGGTCTTGCATGCTGTTTCTGGAAAATCAGCTTGACTGTTCACGAGTTTGGGGGTTGCATGCGACTTTTTATTCGGAATTTCACTTCGACCTCTTCATGAAAGTTGTAGAGAACATCTTGAAGTATAACATAATAAAATTTGAGACAAAATGGAGAAGCATTGAGGGGGGAAACCCTTTTTCTACGAAAATGTTAGATCTGGAAACTGTTTTGTTGACCTCTTGGTGATTTCGTGTGTTGCATATCACTTTTCACTTGAAATTTTACTTCGACCTCTTCATGAGAGTTGTAGAGAACATCTTGAATATTAACATACTCAAATTTGAGATAAAACGAACAAATTTTTCTTGGGGAAACGATTTTTCCTTTGAAGACGTTAGATCTGGTTATGTTGTACTGAGCTTCACTGATTTCGTGGACTATAAAGTGATTTTCTTTTGAAAATCTCACCTTTATCTCTTAATGAAAGTTTTAGTATACTTCTTGAGGTAAAACATATCAAACATTCAGAGGAAAAGAAGAAATATGAGTCGGTGAAATCGTTTTTCTTCGAGAAAACCGGATTGGGAAAATATTACTTCGACCCAGTAAGACTCTGTGATTTTTATAAAATCATATGGTCAAAATTTGATCATATGTTCTGAATGAAATTTGTAGTTAATATTCTGAGGAATAACATAATGAAAAATTAGAAGAAATGAACATACATAAGTCGAAGAATCGAGTTTCTTTGAATGATGATAGTCTGGAAAAGATAAACCCGAAAACAGAAAAGTAAACTGGTTTTATCTTTTAATCCGGAACGAATTTGACTTCGGCTTCTTCATGAAACTTGTAGCTATTGATCTTAACTACAACTTGTACAAATTTCAGAATTTTCTGAGTCCATTTGAGGGTTCAATTGAAGTTTTTTTCGAAACAGTGCACGGGTCATGTTAAAAACCTTTTTCAGTGATATATACGGATCTGTACGTATTCTGTGAAGCCTTGTTTGATATGGTGTCCTTCACGAAATATGTTTTCTTAGATCTTATCTACATTATGGTAAATTTTCAGAATTTATTTCCATCGTTTGCTAATTTTCTAGAATTTTTAATGAATAGCAGGCATTCTGTTTAAGCTGGAAATTGTTTTATTTACTGTTTATTGGATTTATTATGCAAATCATGATGTCTTGGATTATTATTCGTGCAATGACATGATGACATTCATACATTTCATATGACATCAAAGGATTGATGGATTTTCATGAACTCAATGAAGTTTTCAAAACCATTGCATCAAATGATACTTTTCCTAAGGCATATTATATGATTTTAAAAAGGGTTGTTGTCAAATCATTGGCATTGTTGCATTAAATGTGAAATTGGAAATAAATGTATGGGAATATGCATTGTGATGATGAGAAGGCCGTCGGAGGTGTGAGCCGACGATGCCCCGGGAGTGTCGAGATGCCCGGAATGTGGGGGTGCCGGATGCCCGGTGGCCTAGTGGCGTAATTCCGGAGGGTCCTCGGGAGTTTCGAGATGCTCGGTGGTATACGGTACGCAATTCCAGGGGGAGTGGCTGGTGGTATGTTGGTACGTAATTCCGGAAGCCCCGGAGGTGTGTGCCGGGGGGATACCTCGTGATGCTAGTTGGGATGCGAGATGCCCGGAGGTATGTGTCGGATGCCCGGTTGTATTTTGAATACATGCTCGGAGGTTCCTCGCGATACCAAGATTGGGTGCGAGCGATAAATTGTGGGATGCAAACATTGATCCCTGGAAAGAAAAACTGATGAGATCCTTGTGAAAGATAATAATTGAAAGTGAATCATGTGCATGGGTGTATGCATATGGCATGATGCATGATCTGCTTATGAAAATAAATTGATGCTATTTGACATTGAGAATGCGATCATGAAGGCTTGAATGGATCTCATGGTGATGCATGCTTGATAGCATGAATGATACGAATCATGGTGATATATGCACAATGGCATGGCAAGATATGCATGACTGCATGGCAATATATGCATGACTGCATGGTTATGTGTGCTTCATAGCATGGAGGATATGAGTGCATGGTGGTATATGCACATTGCATGGTGATATATGCATGAATGCTTAATGATGAGTGCATGGTGGTATATGCACATATGGCATGAGTATGCATGAATGCTTGATGATAAGTGCATGGTGGTATATGCACATATGGTATGGGTATGCATGAATGCTTGATGATGATGGCATGATGATATATGTATGGTTGCGAGGTGAGGTATGCTTGATATGCATGAATGATATGTGCTTTGTTATGATGCCTTGACTGTTTGACACAATGAGTAGTTTGGTGGATCTTTACTGCTGAGTGGTTGTACTCACCCCTTTTGGGGATTAACATTTCAAAATAGATAAGATACCTCCGTTGCCACTGCCACCAGTAGATGGATCAAGTGGTTGGATAGGACCGCGAGGAGGAGGATAACAAAGGAAGGAACTTTTGGACGCCGACACTGATCGATGGACTTTAAGTATACGACTGTTGGAGGAGATGTCGGTCATCTTTTGAAGTATAGCCAAGTATAGAAAACCATGACATTTCGATGTACCGACTAAAGATGTCCATCTACTTTATGTAAATAAAAGTGTTCGGCTTTAACTTATATAAGATGTTTAGTTGGCGTGCATCATTTTTTGAATATAGGAAAGGGAGTTGTTGGATATGCTTCCGTTACATGAATTGCACAAGGGACTGATCTAAAAGATGTAAACCCCAAGGTTGTATGGACCCGCTGCAATTGAAATGGTATCAGAGTGACATGTTATTAGGGAAAGTGAAATGTAAGCGAACCGTGGCAACCCTAACGGATCGGGGGTCGTCGAGGGGTGTCACAAGTTGTCCCTTATCTTTTTCAATAGTGCGGTACATATGAAACAATATGGTGTGAGGCAAAGAGAATTTATATCCAAAGTTGATAGCACACATCAACTTAGTTTCCAATCGAGAAACATCTGTCTTGGATGTAGATTTAGGATGAATGCAATTTATCACAATCTTGTGCACCGAAATGTTAGAGGCACTCATCCTTGAATAAGATATCTTGCCGTCAACATTCCTATCTCTTACCAATGACAGAATAGCATGTGCAATAGACACATTAATTGGTTGGAAACTCGATCTTTCCACCCCAATTATGTCGGCCAGTGTGTTTGTATCCACCAAAAACTCTTTCTCCTTCACAGTGAAAATAAAACTGTTTGCATCCACGAAAGATAAGTTCGAATAAAAGTATGCGGTGAGTTCTGGAAAAGCAGCAGTGGATTCAGAACAAAACCGTTCTAGTTGCAGTAAAGCAAACTTCTTGCGGAGATTGATCTTTATCGAATCAAGAAAATCAAAATCAACAGTTCTAGGATTCATAACCCCTCTCTTCAACAATTCCGAATAAACCTTCTTGTGCCCCTTCGATCTAAACAGATTAGAGCCATCAGTAACGTTTGCAGCCACACCCGATCTAGGCTGGAAATGAGCAAACAACCGTTCATCGTCATCCTGAGGTTGATTTGCAGAGCCATTGAATGGGTCACTCGGTATGTTCTCAAAAACGTTCTATCAGCCGTTCCTTTCTCTACAACTCCCAATTTTTCCAAATCTCTCAAAAACAAGGTTTCATTCTTGAATCCTTTATCTTTTAAGAATTCATCGATTAAGAACATCGGCGTACCTCCTTTCTTCAGATTAGAGTAGAGCTTATAAGCAACCTTGGAGTCAAAGTTCTTATAGGTTCAGCATCCTCTATGACTTCTTCTTCAGGTTGAGTCAGTGGAGAAGGTTGACGCTGTTGAGAAGGTTGTTGCTGACTCGGACATAGTGGTGGAGAAGAATCTTCTTCCTTGGTTAAGTCAAAATGAGTAGGACCTTCAGGCATGGATCGTGGTCCCCTGCTTGCAATTCTTGAAGACTTTCTCGAAGACATTGTCGCTTCAAGGGAGGAATTCACCACTTGCTCGAAAAAAGGAGATAACTTTTTGATAGATCGAGAGTGAAAGTGAAGGCAAATAGGAATTTTGTATTCTAGGGTTTCAAAGTGTAAAACGAAGAAGACAAGTCTGAGATATAAAGCAAGTGAAGCGAGGTAAACGAAACGTCGTAAAAGGAAAATAAATATACCTTTTTGAAAAGGATAACTTCCCTTTTCGATACTAACTGTCTTTTCAAAATTAATAACTACATTTTTGAAAAATTAAAGAAAACTTGGAAATATGACTTTAATCAATTAGCGATTAATAAACAACCATACCTTTTCAAATTTAGAAATAACTTACCGTTGTAACTCTAAGTTTGAGCACATTCAGACTTTACCTTTTGAGTCTTGTGCACATCCAGATTCTACTGTGTAAGAGATATAATGTTTAGTCTGGTGCGAATAGACTCAAATAGACTTTTCTCCAGTGGCTTTGTAAATATATCCACTAGTTGATTCTTTGAGTCAATAAATTGGATCATAACTTCTCCATTTTGAACATGGTCTCTAATAAAATGATGTCGAATCTCTATATGCTTTGTTCTTGAATGAAGAATTGGATTCTTGGTGAGATTAATTGCGCTAGTGTTATCACATCTGATCTCAGTGCACGAATCTTTGATTCCAAAGTCTCTTAGTTGTTGTTTTATTCACAAGATTTGAGAACAGCAACTTCCAAGAGCCACATATTCTGCTTCTGCTGTTGAAAGAGCTACTGTACTTTGCTTTCTTGAAAACCACGATACTGTCCTGTTACCAAGTAATTGACAAGTACCGGAAGTGCTTTTTGTTTCAACTTGGCAATCTGCTAGATCTACGTCTGAATATCCATGGAGAGTAAAGTCTCCCTCTTTGGGATACCATAGATCTATCCTCGAGGTTGTTGTAATGTATTTGATGATGTGCTTTGCAGCACTTAGATGAGACTTTTTTGAATCTGATTGAAATCTAGCACCTATGCAAACACTAAACAAAATGTCAGGTCTAGAAGCAGAAGGTAAAGAAGCGAACCAATAATACTCCCGTAAAATTTCTGTTCAACTTTCTTTACTCCTTCATTTTTATCTAGCTTCGAAGAACTAGACATTGGTATTTCAATCTTTTTGCAATTGTCTAATCCGAACTTTTTAACAAGTTATTTTGCATATTTTTCTTGGTGAATAAAAATCCATTCCTTCAATTTCTGTTCAACTTTCTTTCCTCCTTCATCTTTATCTAACTTCGAAGAACTAGACATTGGTGTTTCAATCTTTTTACAATTGTCTAATCCGAACTTTTTAACAAGTTCTTTTGCATATTTTTCTTGGTGAATAAAAATTCCTTCCTCTAATTGCTTTACTTGTAGTCCAAGAAAGAAGGATAATTCACCCTCTCAAATTCTCTTCTTCCAATTGCTTTACTTGTAGTCCAAGAAAGAAGGATAATTCACCCTCTCAAATTATTCCTGCATAGACTTAGAGAAATTCTTGCATAGATTTTTGTTAGATGATCCAAATATTATATCATCAACATAAATTTGAACAAGTAAAATTTTTTTACCTTCCTTTTAATAAATAGAGTAGTGTTTACTTTACCTTTGACAAAACCACTTTGGATTAAAATTTACTTAACCTGTCATACCAAGCTTGAGGTGCTTGCTTTAATCCATATGGAGCCTTCTTCAGTGTGAATACAGAGTTTGGTTTCTTTGGATCTTCAAAACCAGGAGGTTGTTCCACATAGACTTCCTCTTGGATAAATCCATTCAAGAATGCACTTGACGTCCATTTGGAATAACTTGAAATTCTTATAGCAAGCAAAAGCAAGTAGTAATATAATTGCTTCTAACCTTGCTACTGGTGCGTAAGTCTCATCATAGTCTATCCCTTCTTATTGCGTATATCCTTTGGCCATGAGTCTTGCTTTGTTCCTTATAACTTTTCCTTTCTCGTCCATCTTGTTCTTGAAAACCCATTTAGCTCCAATAACTGATTTACCTTTTGGTTTAGGAGTTAACTCCCAAACATCGTTAACATTGAACTGCCTGAGCTCTTCTTGCATGGCTTCGATCCAGCTTTCATCAGTTAAAGCTTCTTCTATGCTCTTGGGTTCTATTTCAGAAATAAGAGCTACATCACTAGATTCTTCATGCATTTTGGATCTTGTACGAATTCCCTCATCAATGTTACGAATGATGAGTTCTTTGAGATGACTAGACTTGTGCTTTCAGTTACTGGTTGGTCTGACAGATTGCTGAACTTCTTCTTCAGTTGATTCTTCAATATTTGTTCGTTGTTGCTCTTCTATAGTCTGAGCTACTTTAGGTGAAGTAGATTTTGTAGAGTCTGGAGCAGGTTTCGATTCTTTAAATTGAGTCTGAATCGATTGATTTTGTAAAGAGTCTTGAAATTTGACATTCATTGACTCTTCCACAGACTGAGTCTTCTTATTGTATACTCTGTAAGCTTTTTGGATGTTGTGTATCCAAGGAAGATTCATTCATCTGATTTTTCTTCAAACTTACCAATTCGATCATTTACATTTTTCAAAATAAAACATTTGTAACCAAACACGTGAAAATAAGAAACAATTGGCTTCTTCCCTTTGAACAACTCATAGGGAGTTTTCTCTAGAATATGCCTTAAGAAAACTCTATTAATAATTTAACATGCTGTAGAAACTGCTTCAACCCAAAAATGAGAAGAAATGTTGCTTTCAATTAAAAGAGTTCTAGCCATTTCTTGCAACGATTTATTCTTCCTTTCCACAACTCTATTCTGTTCGGGGGTGTATGGTGAGGAGAACATATGCTGAAAACCAGATTCATCACAACATTTAGCAAAATTTTGATTTTCAAACTCACCTCCATGGTCTGTCCGTATGCTTGAAATAACATACTGTTTCTCATTCTGAACTTTCTTAGCAAACTTTAAAAATTAGAGAAGGTTTCAGACTTACTTGCAAGAAAGTATACCCAAGTGAATCGTGAATAATCATCCACTATTATTAGACAATATTTCTTTTCACCAATACTTTGAGTTCTAGTTGATCCAAAGAAATCCTTATGCAAGAGTTGCAACATATGATTAGTGGAAACTTGATTTAATGGTTTGAAAGAATTTCTAACTTGTTTTCCCAATACACATGGTGTGCATAAGTTAGATTTTTGGTACTTTAGGTTGGGTAGTCCACGAACAAGCTTCTTTGAAGAGATCTTGGCAATTTGCTTCATGTTTATATGGCCAAGCTTCCGATGCCAGAGATTTTCTTCATCTTGAATTGAAATTAGACATTGATATCTTTCTGGATTAATATCCAAACAATAGATATTTCCATATCTTCGTCCAGTAAAATATTGTGAAAGATCTTTACTAGTGCCTGAACATATTCCTTCTTGAAAATTTATCTTGAATCCAGTGTCGCACAATTGGCTAATGCTGAGCAAGTTGTAGTTGAGTCATTCCATTAAGGAGACGTTGATTGCGAGACTTCTTATCTTTACAAATCCACATCCAATAATTCTCCCCTTGCTATTTCTGCCAAAGGAGACTTTTCCACCAATTACTTGCTTAAGTTTAATAAAGCAATTTGAATCTCCAATCATATGCCTTGAACATCCACTGTCCAAGTACCATTTGACCTTTTTTTGATAGTGACCTGCATTTAAAAAGGAAACTCAAGCTTTCTTTGATATCCGCACTTTCTTGGGTCTAGTGGAGTTAGTGGAATATACGGTCTTTGTCCAATCCTTCTTAATAGGTCTCCAAACCATAGGACATTCTTTCTCAAAGTGTTCTGAGCTGTTACACTTAGAACATCCAAGAGCACTTCGGCTAACAGGTTTTACAAAGAATTTTTGAAAATGATTTATGTGAAAGGCTTTTGTAGGTTTTTGCTTGATTCTTTCCTTTACTTTTGGAAAATCAATTAAATGAATAGTTTTAGATGTCATTCCCAGGCCTGATTTGTTAAAGTAAGGTCGTTGTACTTGAAAGAACCATTTCTAATTTTTCAGATCCTATGGAAATTTTTTTTTTTGAAATGTTTGAAATATCATTTTTCAAAAGTGTGTTTTCTTTTGAAAGAAATTTTGCATTTTCTTTTAAAGTAATAAAACTTTTATCTAGATTTTCAAACTTTTCTTTCCATAAAATTTCTTGTTGCTTCAGTGTAGAATTCTCCCTTTTTAACTCGAAAATCCTCTTGAGAGAGGTTTTGAGACTAAGACATAGTTCATTAATATATTTCGAGACCTTAATAGGAATTTGAAAACTACTTACCTCAATTTCACTATCTGAATCCGAGTTTGTATCTTTCTCAGAGTCTGAATCTGATTTTGATTTTTCCATTAAACAAATATTAGCATAATCATCATCACTCTCTTCGCATTCAGTATCACTCCAAGTCTCTGCTTTGAATGTCTTTCTATATTTTTCAGCTTTTCCTTTCTTTTTCTTCACCAAGGGACAATTGGGTCTGATGTGTCCATTTTTCTTGCATTCAAAGAAAATCACATCTTTATTGGATTTGTCATCCTCAGCTGATTTGTTTTGAAATCTTTGAGAGTTTTGTTTCTTCCAATTGAATATTCTTCCCTTTTTGTTCAGTTTTTTGAACCTTCTTATCATGAGAGTAAGCTCTTCATCGTCCATATCGTCTTCGAATCGTAACATCGAATCATCATTAGATTTTAATGCAATAGATTTTTACCTTTGGGATCTTCATCTTCATTAATTTACTTCACTTCATAAGACTGAAGAGTGCCAACCAATTCGTCAACAGGGAGTGGCATGATCCTTTGTGTCTCCCTTGTTGATGTCTTTACATGATTCCAATTTTGGAAAGTCCACGCAACAATTTGTTAACCTTCATGGGTCCTAAAATTGGTTGACCTTGATACTTAAGACCATTCACGATTTCGTAAAACGACTAAACATGTCGGTGATAGATTCTCCTGGCTTCATTTTAAAGGCTTTATATTGACCGAGCATAATATTGATTCTGGTTTCTTTCACTCGATTAGTCCATTCATATGTAATGTGCAGCCTATCTCAGACTTCTTTAGCTGTTTTATAAGAAGATATTCTATTATATTCAGTTGTAGATAATGCACAAATAAGGAGTAAATTGCTTTTGCATCAAGAGCTTGTCTCTTGGTTATCTCTTCTTGAGTCATCTCGCTAGCCTCTGCAACTTCTTTTCCCCTTTCGAGACTATTTGTAACTTTATGAATGATTCCTTTGTCTACTACATCCCATTCCAGAGGATCTTTCAATCTTAGGAAAGCTTTCATATTTTTTTTTTCCATATTGATGTATTCCTTTCCATCGAAATAAGGCGGTCTGGTGGTTCTTTGCCCTTCAACCAAACTTGGAGCCAACATACTAGCCATGAATCTTTAACTCTGAAGTAAAAACACTTCAATTTAAATGAGTACATAGGCTCTGATACCAATTGATAGTGCTAGTACGAGCACTTAGAGGGGGGTGAATAGATGCACAAACAACTTTTTCAAAATATAGTATAAGACTTTACTTTTAACCTGAATCTGGATGAAAATAGACTTTGTAGAGAAGATCATACTCTAACAATTTAAATAGATTTACGAGCAAGATAAAAGAGTTCATGAAAGAGAATAAGAACACAGGATTTATAGTAGTTCAGCTTAATCCAAGCCTACATCCACTCTCCCGCATTAACAACCCACCGGCTGGATTTCACTAAGAATCAAAAGAGTTGTTATAGTATCACGTCCTTGATTCCACATTGTAGAGACTCTGCTACACTTCCTCAAGGTCTCACAAATGTCTAATACTCTCTTTTGAGTACAAAAATTCGCTCAACAAATGAATCATCAAAGAACAAGGAACTTCAGACTTTGGAATTTATCTATCGCGCACACACTCAAATAACTAGAGCATCTTCCTTATATACTCCTCCATGCCTTCATTTCTGATGGCACCTTCCAATGGAGTTCTTCCAATCTACCCGTTGGACATAATCAATTAGGGAGATCTCGAGTTACTTAAGGAATGTGAAGATAGCCCACCAATCTTGCTCGCCCATACAATCAAGATCTAAGTTTCCATAAGTAAAACCTTCCAAGTATACTTTGCCAATCAATGGATCCAATTTACTCGTACTGATTTCAAAACGAATAACAGATTTTTAGATGCTATCTCCAGTCGTGAGATAATCTTCAACCAAACGGATCAAATCCTAAAAGATAACCTTGCATCTAAATAAGATTTCTTCGTCAGTCTAGAAACTGTCAATGAGGGCAGACTTTAAGTCTTGAGTTTGGGGGTCTTCAGACTTTGATGGAAGGAAATATTTTGTCAACTTCAAAACAGATAAGGAAGTTTTCTCTAACAGTAGTTGATTACAATTTTGTGCAGCAAAATGTTTGAGGCATTCATCCTAGAATAAGAGATCTTGTGATCAACATCCATGTCTTGTATCAATTCCAAAGTAACATGAGCA
Organism: Eucalyptus grandis; assembly: GCF_016545825.1. Lineage (NCBI taxonomy): Eukaryota > Viridiplantae > Streptophyta > Magnoliopsida > Myrtales > Myrtaceae > Eucalyptus > Eucalyptus grandis. The sequence continues at coordinate 37,049,638 of NC_052612.1, forward strand.
ATGAACACACTAATTGGTTGGAAACACCCTCTTTCCACCCCCAATTAGGTCAGTCAAGGTGTCCATATCCTTCAAAAACTCCTTATCCCTTACTGTGAAAGAGAAACTGTTCACATCCAAAAAGGATAAATTCGAATAGAAGTATGCCGTGAGTTCATGATAAGCACTCGTAAATTCAGAACAAAAATGCTCCAATTGAAGAAGTGCAAACTTCTCTCGTAGATTTACTTTTACTGAATCAAGAAAATCAAAGTCAACACTCCTAGGATTCATCACCTCTCTTTTCAGCAGATTCAAGTAGACTTTCTTGTGCTCTTTAGAGCGGAAAATGCTCGCTCCATCACCAACAACATTAACAGCCACTCTCATCCTAGGCTGAAAATGTGCAAACATTCATTCATTATTATTCCGTTCTTGTGGTTGATTAGTAGTACCAAAATGTGGGTCACTTGGAAAATTTGCAAAGGTCTTTTCAGTCGTCCCATTCTCTGCAACTTCTAACTTTTCCATTTCTCGCAAAAATAAGGTTTCATTTCCTCTTTCTCTAAGAAATTCGTCAATCAAAGACATCGCAGTACCTCCTTCCTTCAACTTAGAGTAAAGCGAGAAAGCAACATTAGGTCTCAATGTTCTTACAGGTTCAATTTCGTCCACTATTTCATCTTCTAGTTGAGGCGGTGGAGGAGATTGACGCTGTTGACAATGTTGTTGCTTACTTGGTTGTTGCTGATGAGGAGAATCTTCTTCCTCGGTCAAGTCGAAGTGAGTAGGACCCTCAGGCATGTGTTGTGGTCCCCTACTTGCGATTCTCGAAGACTTTCTCGAAGACATTATCGCTTCAAGAGAGAAATTCTCAAACTTGCTCGAAAAGGTGAGAACTTTTTGGGTTAATCGAGAGTAAGAGTGAAAGCAAATGGGAGTTTAGAATTTTAGGATTTTGGAGTGAAAACAAAGAAGACGAATTTCAACAGTATATAAAGCAAGTGAAGTGAGGCAAATGAATCGTCATAAAAATGCCTTTTTCAAAGATGAATAACTTCATTTTTGAAAATGAATAACTGCCTTTTTGAAAATGAATAATTTCAAAAACTTGGAAAGATAATTTCGATCAATTAGCGATTAAAAAGAAATAGTACATTTTCAAGTCTTTAACCAAAAATTAAATTGCTAATACCGAAATAACTTACTGTCGTAACTCTTGGTCTTTAGAGTTTGAACACCTTCAGATTTTATCTCCGAGTCTGAGCACCTTCAGACTTTACTGGATAAAAGATGTGATGTTCAGACTGGTACGAATAGACTTAAATAGGTTTTTCTCCAGTGGCTTTGTAAATATGTCTGCTAGTTGATTCTTTGAATCAATGAATTGAATCATAAACTTCTCCATTTTGAACATGATCTCTAATATAGTGATGTCGAATGTCTATGTGCTTTGCCCTTGAATGAAGAATTGGATTCTTTGTAAAATTAATTGTGCTGGTGTTGTCACATTTGATCTCGGTGCACGAGTCTTCGATTCCAAAGTCTCTTAGTTGTTGTTTTATTCATAAGATTTGAGAACAACAACTCCCAAGAGCCACATACTCCACTTGTACTATTGAAAGAGCTACAATACTTTGCTTCCTTGAGAACCAAGATATTGTCCTGTTTCCCAGCAATTGACACGTACCGGAAGTACTCCTTCTATCAACTCTGAAACTTGATAAATTTACATCTGAATATCTAAGGAGAGTAAAGTCTCATTCTTTGGGATACCATAGACCTAAATTTGAAGTAGTTGCAATGTATTTGATGATGCGTTTTGCAACACTTAGATGGGTTTCTTTGGAATCTGATTGAAATCTAGCACAAATGCAAATACTAAATAAAATGTTAGGTCTAGAAGCAGTAAGATAAAGAAGTAAACTAATAATACTCCTGTAAAGCTTCTGGTCAACTTTCTTTCCTTCTTCGTCTTTGTCTAGTTTTGAAGAACTTGACATTGGTATCTCAGTCTTTTTGCAATTCTCCAATCCGAACTTTTTGACGAGATCTTTTGCATATTTTTCTTGGTGAATGAAAATTCATTCCTTCAATTGTTTCACTTGTAATCCGAGAAAGAAAGATAGTTCACCCATCATGCTCATTTCAAATTCATCTTGCATAGACTTAGAAAACTTCTTGCACATGTTTTCGTTAGGTGAACCAAATATGATATCATCAACATAGATTTGAACAAGTAAATTTTTTTTACCTTCTCTTTTAATAAACAAGGTAGTATCCACTTTTCCTTTGACAAAACCATTTTGATCCAAATATGCTCGAGGTGCTTGCTTTAATCCATATAGAGCCTTTTTTAGTCTAACTACTGAGTCTGGTCTCTTTGGGTCTTCTAATCTGCGAGGTTGTTCCACATAGATTTCTTCTTGGATAAATCCATTTAAGAATGCACTTTTGTCGTCCATTTGAAATAACCTAAAATTTTTATAATAGGCAAAAGCAAATAATAAACTAATTGCTTATAACCTTACTACTGGTGCGTAGGTCTCATCATAGTCTATCCATTCTTATTGCATATATCATTTGGCCACGAGTCTTGCTTTGTTTTTGACCACCTTTCGTTTTTCGTCCATCTTATTCTTGAAAACCCATTTAGCTCCAATAATGGATTTACCTTTTGGTTTTGGAGTTAGTTCCCAGACATCATTAATGTTGAACTGTCTGAATTCTTCTTGTATAGCTTCAATCCGACTTTCGTCGGCTAAAGTTTCTTCTATGCTTTTGGGTTCTATTTTAGAAATAAGTGTCATGACACTAGTCTCTTCTTGCTTTTTGGATCTGGTGTGAATCCCTTCATCAATATCACTGATGAAAAACTCTTTGGGATGACTAGACTTGTGTTTCCAGTTACTAGTTGGTCTGACAGTTTGCTGATCTTCTACTTCAGTTGATTCTTCAACTTCCTTTCATTGTTTTATTTATTTATTTATTTTTTTCAGAAATCTTAGCCACTTCAGGGGAGGTAGACTTTGTAAAGTCTGGAGTAGGTTCAGATTAATCAAGTTGAGTCTGAATCAATTGATTTTGCAAAGAGTCTTGGAATTTGACGGTCATAGATTCTTCCACAGACTGAGTCTTCTTGTTAAATACTCCATAGGCTTTGCTTGAAGTTAAGTAGCTAAGGAAAATTCCTTCGTCTGATTTCTCTTCAAACTTACCAGTTCGATCATTTGCATTTTTCAAGATAAAACATTTGCAACCAACCAAACACATGAAAATAAGAAACAATTGGCTTCTTTCCTTTGAATAACTCATAGGGAGTTTTCTCCATAATAGGCCTTAAGAATACTTTGTTAATAATATAACAAGTTGTAGAAACTGCTTCAACCCAAAAACGATAAGAAATATTACTTTCAATTAAAATAGTTTTCGTCATTTCTTGCAAAAATCTATTTTTTCTTTTCACAACTCCATTCTATTATGGACTGTATAGAGAGGAGAAAACATGCTGACAACCAGATTCATCACAGAATTTAGCAAAGTCTTGATTTTCAAACTCACTTCCATGATCTGCCCGTGTACGTGAAATAGCATATCCTTTCTCATTCTGAACTTTCTTGGCAAACTTTGAAAAGTGAGAAAATGTTTCAAACTTACTTGCCAAAAAGTAAATCCAAGTAAATCGAGAATAATCATCCACAATTACTAGGCAATATCTCTTTCCACCAATGCTTTTAGTTCTGGTTGGTCCAAAGAGATCCATATGCAAAAGCTGCAAAACACGATTTGTAGAAATCTGATTTATTGGTTTAAAAGGACTTCTAACTTGTTTTCCCAACACACATGATGTGCATAAGTTAGATTTTTTATACTTAAGGTTGGGCAGTCCACGAACAAGCTCCTTGGATGAAATCTTGACAATTTGCTTCAATTTGACATGGCCAAGCTTTCGACGCCAAAGATTTGCTTCATCTTGTATTGATATTAGACATTGAGATCTTTCTTGCTTTATATTCAGAAGATAAATGTTCCCATATATTCGTCTAGTAAAAGATTGAGAAAGATCTTTATTAGTTCCTGAACATATTCCTTCTTGGAAATTGATTTTGAATCCAGTGTCACACAACTGGTTAATGCTGAGTAGATTGTAATTTAGTCATTCCACCAATGAGACATTGTTAATTGTGAGACTTCCAATCTTTACAATTCCACACATAACAATTTTTCCTTTGCTGTTTCCACCAAAAAAGACTTTTCCACCATTTATTTGCACAAGTTTTATAAAACAGCTTGAATCTCTAGTCATGTGTCTCGAACAGGCACTATCCAAATACCATTTAACAGTTTTCTTGATAGTGACCTGCAATTAGAAAATGAACTCAAGTTTTCTTTGATACCCACATTTTTTTGGGTCCAGGAGAGTTAGTGCAATATACAGCCTTTGCTCATTCCATCTTAATGGGTCTCTAAACCATAGGATATTATTTCTTAAAATGTTCTAAGCTATTGCATTTTGAACATTTGAGAGCACTTCGGCTAACAGGTTTTACAAAGACCTTTTGAAAATGGTTTATGTAAAAAGTTTTTGTAGGTCTTTGTTTGATTCTTTCATTTACTCTTGGAAAATCAATTAGAAGAATAATTTCTGAAGTCATTCCCAAGCCCGATTTGTTGAAATAAGGTCTTTGTACTGAAAGAATCTTTTCCAACTTTTTAGATCCTATTGAAAACCTTTTTGAGATATTTGAAATGTCATTTTTTTAAAAAAATATTTTCTTTTGAAAGAGAGTCTGCATTTTCTTTTAAAACAACAAAACTTTTGTCTAGATTTTCAAACTTTTCTTTCTAAGAATTTTCCTGTTGCTTAAGTGTAGAATTCTCCATTTTTAGCTCAAAAATCCTTTTAAGAGAGGTTTTGAGACTAAGACAAAGTTCATCAATGTATTATAAGACTTTAGTAGGAATTTTTAAATTGCTTACCTTGATTTCGCTATCTTAGAGTCTGAGCCTGATTCTGATTTTGCCATTAGACAAATTTTGATATAATCTTCATCACTTTCTTCGCATTCAATATCACTCCATGTCTCTACTTTGAGTGCCTTTATGTATTTCTCAGCTCTTCCCTTCTTTTTCTTCAACAGAGGACAGTTGGGTTTGATGTGTTCATTTTTCTTACATTCAAAACAAATCAAATCTTTGTTAGCTTCATCATCCTCGGTTGATTTGTTTTGAAACTTTTGAGTGCTTTGCTTCTTCCCATTGAATTTTCTTCCCTTTTTGTTCAGTTTCCTGAACCTCTTTATCATAAGTGCTAACTCTTCATTGTCCATATCATCTTCAGAGTCTGTAACATCAGAATCATCGTTAGATTTTAAAGCAATTGACTTCTTACCTTTGGGATCTTCTTCCTCGTTGATTTGCTCCACTTCATAAGACTGAAGTGTGCCAACCAGCTTGTCTACAGAAAACGGCATGATCCTTTGAGTTTCCCTTATTGAAGTCTTCACGTGATTTCAGTTTTTGGAGAGTCCATGTAGCAATTTGTTAACCTTCATTTGTCTTGAGATTGGCTATCCCTAATACTCTAGACCATTTATAATCTCTGTAAAACGATTAAACATGTCAGTAATAGGTTCTCCTGGCTTCATCTTGAAGGCTTCATACTGTCCGAGTAGAATATTGATCTTTGTTTCTTTCACTCGATCAGTTCCTTCATAAGTAATGTGCAGCCTATCCCAAACTTCTTTGGTTGTTTCATAAGAAGAAATTCTATTATACTCAGTAGGAGATAAAACACAATATAAAGAGTAAATTGCTTTAGCATCAAGAGCTTATATCTTGATTATTTTTTCTTGTGTCATCTCACTAGCGTTTGTAACTTCTTTTCCTCTTTCTGAAACTGATGCAGCTTTAGGAATGATTCTTTTTTCTACCACATCCCATTCCAGAGGATATTTCGATCTTAGAAATGCCTTCATCTTGTTTTTCCATACGTCGTATTCCTTTCTATCAAAGTAAGGAGGTCTGGTGTTATTCTGGTCTTCAACCAACCTTGAAGCCAACATACTAGCCATAGATTTTTAGCTCAGAAGTAAAAACACTTCAATTGAATGAGCACACAAGCTTTGATACCAATTGATAGGGCTAGTAAGGACACCTAGAGGGGGGTGAATAGGTGTTAAAAGAAGTTTTGCAAGATTTGATAAATTAGCTCATCTTTTTGAGGATAATAAACTGAAGATGTAAAAGACTATAAGCAGTTATACAAAACTACTAATTAAAGTAAAGAGTTAAGAGAAAGAAAATTGAAATACAGGGTTTATAGTGGTTTGGCTTAAACCAAGCCTACGTTCACTCTCCCGCATTGACAGCCTACTAGCTGGATTTCGCTAAGAATCAAAAGAGATTTTACAGTCTCATGTCCTTGATTCCACAGTGTAGAAACTCTACTACACTTCCTCAAGGTCTCACAAGTGTTTGATCCCTCTTTTGAATACAGCTTAAGCTTAGTGATTGAAATAGCAAACAACTAAGAGCTTCAGATTTTGGAATTTTTCTTTCATGCACACACTCGACTAAATTGAGCGTCTTCCTTATATACTCCTTCATGCCTTTATAACTGTTGGCACTTTTCGGAGGAGTTCTTCCAATCTACCAATTGGATAGAATCAATCAAGGAGATCTCGAGTTATTTAAAGAATATGATGATAGCCCATCAATTCTGCTCGACCATACAATCGGGATCTAGGTTTCCATAAGTAAAACCTTTCAAGTATACTTCACTTTTCATCAGATCTTGATTATCCGAATTGATTCCAATAAGAATAATTGATCTCGATGTGCTATCTCCAGCTGTAAGATCTTCTATAAACCATATGAACCGAATCCTTGAAGATAAACTCGCATCTGGATAAGTCTTCTCTTCGTTAGTCTAGAAACTGTCAACGTAGGTTGACTTTGAGTCTTGAGACTTGCGGTCTTCGGACTTTAATGACAGAGTCTGGGGTTCATCAAACTTTAACAGTTGAGTCTTAAAGTCTTTAGACTAGACTGATGGAAACGTTTTGTCATCTTCAAAATAATAAGAGAGTTTTCTCCAACAGAAAGAAGTGGTTTTCTACCCATTAATGTGTCCATAACACAAGCCACTAAGTTTCTAGTGTGAGATACATTTCCAAGTGGGAGTATTACTTACTCTTGTATGCCTACTTCAAATATCTTGCTACACAAGATAATCGTAAATTGCATCAGACCCAAAGCTGCTTTAAGACTGATGTTTCCAAATTTGAAGCAAAGATAATGTGGGCAGTTTGCAATGGAGCTGCTTTTTCACTTTCGTACACTATCTTTTTGCACATGTACAAAACGGTGATGAAAGGAAAAGGGCAATTGCTCTACTCTGCTTTAGTAACCAGACTATTCAGACACTTGTAGATTCAGCCACCATCTTAGCTTCACTCAAGAACTCTTGCTCCTATGGAAATTGGAATGAAAATGATCTCCATGGTGTGACTGAAAGATCTCTCTAATGCCCTAGATCTTCTGAAGAAAGAATCATCTAGCAAAATCAAAGAATCATTTGTTGTTGCAAAGAAACGCAAAGGAAAGAGTGTTGTCTCAAATATTTCAAAGAAGAAAAAATCTATCCTTTTATAGGATGAAGAGGAGGAAGGTGATGATTTGACAATCTTTGCTATTGCCTTGCGTAATCTTCAAGTTTTTGCTCACTCTGAGGAAGAAGAAGAAGAGAGTGAGAAGGAACGAGAAGAAGAAAGTGATGGTCAAGAGTCTGAAGAGAAGGAGACCGAGGATGAAGACTTAGAAGAAGATGCTAGTGTGAACCCAGAACTAGAGGAGACTGAAGACACTAGGGAAATTGATGCACCTGAAGTTGAGGAGATTGAACCAGAAAAGAGAACTCGTGCTGGAAAAGAAATAGTTCAAGAAGAAGAAATTTCTTTTCAACCTAAAGGCACCAAAACAAGGGTAAAACGTGAGAAAACTCACATTGTGGCACCTACTGCTAGTGATGGTATCAGTAGATCCCTTCCAAATGCTGAAGATGCATTCACATCTAGTTTTCCTAAAGTCCCAGTGGAAGGTATTAAGAAAGAAACTACAATTCAGGGGGAGAAACAAACTGCACAAGTTCAGGTTGACGTTCCTTCACTTTTGAATACTCCACAGGTTCATTTTGCTGAAACTAGAGCCCAAACAGAACCAAAAGCAAACTATCCAAGGATAGTAGAACTCCTCTTGGAGATTAAGGCACATCAATATGCGATGAAGTTTGAAATTCAGAAATTGCATGCTACTTTAGGCTCTACCTCAGAATTCCTTACAGGAAGGTATAGTCTCTTGACACTCAGGTTCAAACTTTGAATTAGTAGGCTTCACAAACTATAGCAAAAGTGGAGACTGTCTATCATCATTGCCTGAATAAACTTGAGGAGACCATATAGTCTTTGGAGGATTTCCGACTTGTTTGTGTTCCCAAACAGCCTTGATTATCTTCTTCAACTTGAATTTTTTATGCTTAATTGACTTTATCCTTTTGTTGATGACAAAAAAGGAGAGAAAGTAGATTTAAAGTTCTTGACAGATTGTTGTGGTGTTTGAACTTGGTTATTTTTTGTGTTGTTTGAACTTTTGAACGTGTGTTTGAACTTTAATTGGTATTGCTTTTGCATAATCGGTATTGCTTTTGCAAAACCATTAAGAATAATTTGTTTTGTGGATGCAGACTTTATGTTATTCAGGTTCACAACGGTTTATTCTTTTTATCATATGTTGCTAAAGTATTATTTTGTAGGATATAATATTTAAATTTGCATGCAAGTTTTGTTAGTGGAGAGATTGTTGAGAAGACTCCCATTAGATTTTGAATTAACAAAACTTTCATTTTCCTTTTTTTATTCTTATTAAGAGGAATCTTAGACTTTTGTGAAAAGTAGTCAAAATCTATTTTACATCAAAAGTCTTTCCCATTATGACGAAGATCTAGACTGAACCCAAGTGAAGAACAAAGATATAATTAGACTCAGGATTATTGATCTTTCAACTAGGATTCAGTACAAGCAAGCTATATCTAGCTTTCGGCAGAGAATCACACTTACCTTTTTTAAAATATATTGAAAAAATCAATCACGGGTTGGTGAAACAAATTTCGAGGACAAGTTCTTATTTGGAAAGAATCTACTTATGGAAACCTAGATTCTAATTGTATGGGCGACCAAGATCATCGAATTTTCAACACTATCTTCAATCGGCTACAAGATCTTCTTGAATGATTATGTCCAACGGGTTGATTGGAAGAATTCCTCTGGATAGTGCCAACGGTCATAAAGGCATGGAGGAGTATTTAAGGAGTTCATTTAGGTCATTGAGTGTGTCGTGAAAATTAGAATTCCAAAATCTGAAACTTCTCAAATCACTTGTTCTTCATTGATAAGTGCTCATTCATTTTGTATCCCAGAGAGAGAAACACAAAAAAGTGACTTAGTGAGAGAAAGAAAGAAACTTTTCACTGAGTGATCAAAAACAAAAAAAAAAGTTGTTTATACTAGCTCTTTCACATACAAGTGGGAAAGGGAAGGGATGTTGGATTGAATCAGCTATCAACGGTTGAAGCCAAAGTTGCTGCTGGAAATGGTGAACAGGTCCTTAGCAGAGATGTCTATCGGTTGGGGCATCGGCTTGACTTCTTCCGGATGCTATCCTTCTTTTACACCACTGTGGGATACTTCTTTAACACAACAATGGTCATCCTGACGGTCTCTGCATTTTTATGGGGACTGGCTCTATCTTTGCCCAAAGGGGCTTGAAAGTGCCGCTGCAAGTAGCAGCAATGACAATAAAGCACTCGATACAATCCTAAATCTATTTGTCATCCAACTCTGTATATTCACAGCACTCCCTATGATAGCGGAGAGTACACTTCAGCATGGATTTCTTCAAGCTATATGAGATTTCATGACCATGGAGCTCCATTATCATCTGTTTTCTACACGATTTCTATGGGAACTCGTGCCCACTACTTCGGCCGGACCGTTCTTCATGGTGGTGTGAAATATTGTCCCACAGGACGTGGGTTTGTCGTGGACCACAAAAGTTTCGCAGAGAACTACAGGCTCTATGTGCGTAGTCACTTTGTGAAGGCGATTGAACTAGACCTATTACTCACATTCTATGCATCACGCAGCCCTACTAACAAAGATACCTTCACTTACAAAGCCTTGACCATATCAAGTTTGTTCGTTCCTTGTTTCATGGATAATGGCTCCTTTCTTGTTCAATCCTCTGGGTTTCGACTGGTTGAAGACGGTGCATGACTTCGACGATTTCATGAACTGGACATGGTTCCGCGACCATGTGTTCACTAAAGCTGAAGAGAGTTGGGAAGTCTGGTGGTATGAGAAGCAGGATCATCTAAGAACAACAGGTCTTTGGGGAAACTAGTAGAGCTAATATTGGATCTCTGCTTCTTCCTTTTCCAGTATGGGTTTGTCTACCAACTCGGAATCCCAGCTGGAAGTAGAAGTCTTGCTGTTTACTTGCCCTCTTTGATTTGCTTTTTCGTAACTTTGGGGGTCCATGCGCTTATATGATATGCCTGGGACAAGTATGTGTCAAGGGAAGACATGTACTATCGATTCGTGCAGTTCCTCATCATCACCCTAGGAGGACTCGCGTTAGTTGCATTGGTGGAGTATCGGCAGCTCAAGTTAATAGAGATTTTCACCAGTTTGTTGGCGTTCATCCCCACCGGATGGGGCCTCATATCGATAGCGCAGGTTCTTCGACCGATTCTGAAGGCCACTTGGATCTGGGGCAGGGTTGTTTCTTTAGCTCGTCTTTATGATATAATGTTTGGAGTGATTGTCATGGCTCCGATAGCTGTGTTATCTTGGATGCCGGGGTCTATGCAGACACAGATTCTATTTAACCAAGCATTTAGCCAAGGACTCTAGATTTCACGGATTGTCTCTGCAAAAAGGCCAAAGGTTCACTTATGATTTCGAGGAGATTCTTTTCGCTAGACATTTCGGTAATACTGATTTGGCTTGGTTAAATAATTGTTTAGCATGTGATTCATAAGGGATCTACTTATCTGCAGCGTGTGGGGATCTTTTCCTCTTTATGAGATGTAACTCTGTTGATGACCCTTTGATATGACAATGATGCTGCATGGAAATTTGTTTTCTGACCTTCTAGATTTTATTCATTTTTAACTGTCACTCGGTTCTTGCTGTCCTAGGACGCACTTTCACTTTTTAGACTTGGTGCTTGAACTTTAGTTCTGATTTGTTTAGGGCAAATGCTTTCCAAGCCTGCAAAGGTGAAAAAAGCTGGGCAAGCGAAGCTTTTCACATATATACTCTGCTAAAATGAAGGATTGGAAACTCAAGCACGAGCTTTGAAATATTGAGCATTGAATAAGCCAAGTCCTTGAAGTGGTTGGGCTTTGGGTAGATTGGGGTGAAGTAGCTTCTAATTGGAGAATTTTATATTCAGTTTCTGATATATTGAGTTTTCTGTTGGCTCACGTGCAATTAACAGTCGAGCCAATGATACAAAATCATTGTTGTTTACTCTGCATTTATTTTACTTTTCATGGTACTTCATGTATATTTAAATTAGAGTGACATGCTCAGTCACATAGGATGGAAATACCTCATTCTGAACTCAGTGAACTCAAGCTAGCAAATGGGCATCATCATGTTGATGAACAGCTTCAACTAGGATACTTTTCTATCAAGCTCAAACTAATATGGACGAATTCAAAAAAATCAGTTCGTTATTTGAAACCACATATGATTCAAAATTGATTTCAAAAAAAGCAATCTGAAGAATCCCAATTAAACAAATAAAATTTTTGACCAAGAAATTTAAAAGACTTCAATCCCTTACCCAAAATGGAGGTTTGTCAGTTATTTGGTTTCTCTCTCTCTATGTATGTATTTTTTTTTTATTTAAAAAATCCAATATACATGCCTAGTGCGAGAGGTGCCAAAGAAAATTTTAAAAAAAATAAAAAGAAATCCCAAAGAAAAATAAGAGAACTCATCCTTATACCACATCTCTCAAACATGGAGGGCAATTAACATTGCTAAGTACTAGAAAATCCCTTATGATGTTTTGAAGATGACAAAATAAATCAAAGGCTATTAACGTGTTTAATAATTGAGTAACAGACTATGCATATGATAGAATATGTAAATGACATTATCAAATATTATACTTGGAAAAACCATAAGATAGACTCTATGTTGAAGCTAAACTAATTCAGAATGTGTCCAAACTTAAATATTCTTAGAAGCAGACTTTAAGAATGAATATATTCAGACTTACGTCCAGGTTGAAAAGTCTCTTTAGACGAAACACGTTTAGACTTTACATATAGAATGAGACATAAGTCCAAAACGTCTTAAGGTCCAGAAGGAGACACATGTCCAGACGTGACAAGTTCAGAATGAAGCATGCTCAGAATGAGATAACTTGATAGAACGTAACACAAGCCCCAAACGTATAATGGCTAATGATTTGATTTAGATTCTACATCAAGATAGATTTGATTGACTCAATCTAATTGATCAATAATTGGATCTTGAAGACGAGAACTTTCTAAATGAAGAAGTTCTACTTATGAAAGCCAAGATTCTATTTTTATGGGCGATTAGAATTAACTTAGGATTCTACTTCTGTTATTCAACAGTTACTAAATCTTTTTGATACAGCTATGTCTAACGGGTAGATTGGAAGACGATTCTCTAAATACTATTCAACGGCTAGTTTGGAAGTGGATGAACATTTAAGGAGACTAAGGACTGAGGAGAAAAAAAAGAAACAGAGACGAAGTGTAAAATTTACAATTCTAAAGTCTAAGTGAACTTCGATCATATACTTGTCTTTCGTAATAAACGTTTGTGATTGTGAGAGAAATACCAAAAGAATGGCTTAGTGAGATAGTGTGATCTACCATTGAGTGTTTGCACTCAAAGTTGTAATCTCTTGTTAATCATATAGTGAAATTCAACTGATAGGCTGTCAACGTGGGAGAGTGGACGTACGCTTGATCTAAATCAAACCACTATAAATTTCGTGCACAATCTTCTCTTCCCTTAACTCTCCTTAGCTAAGTTTGTTGCACACTTATAGGTTATTTTAGTACTTTGTTTCATCGCATAACAAGTTTCAAATATCTACTAGAAGTCTAGTGGCTCGTTTATTAGATTATGATCCTTAATCAGACTTTGTTCGCACCTTATTTTACTCCACATTTATTTGTCAATGTTTCTTTTAAACACCTATTCATCCCCTCTTGATGTTCATACTAGCTTTATCAATTGGTATTAGAGCCAAGTACTCATTTTATTGAAGTGTTTTTACTTATGAGCTAAAAAATCTTTTTTGAGCTAAAAAATCTTCTATGGCTAGTATCTTGGCACTAGGACTTGTGAAAAGACAGAGCAACACTAGGTCACCATATTTTGATGAAAAAGAATACAATATTTGGAAGAATAAAATGAAGGCATTATTAAGATCTAGAGATTCCTTGGAATATGATGTTGTAGAAAAGGAAATCAATCCCATTGATGTGTCTACATCAAACAAGAATGACAAAGACAAAGAAATCGAACCTCTTGCTCTTATGTCTCGGACGGAGATGTCCAAAAGAGAAATACTGGATGTAAAAGCTATTTATTCTTTATATTATGCCTTGTCTCCTACTGAATATAATAAAATCTATTCATGTGAAATAGCTAAAGAAGTATGGGATAGACTTCATGTCACTTATAAAGGTACAAATCACGTAAAAGAGACAAAAGTGAACATTTTGCTTAGCCAATATGAGTCTTTTAAAATGAAGCCTAGAGAATCGGTTGGAGATATGTTCAGTCGATTTACAGAAATTGTGAATGGTTCGACTTGTCAAGAACAACCAATTTATGCCCCAATGAGGGTCAACAAACTTCTACGATGACTCTCAAAGGACTCGAATTATGTGAAAACCTCAATCCAAGAGATGCAAAGAATTATGCCACTTTTTGTTAATGAATTCATTGGCACTCTTCAATCCTATGAAGTAGAACAAATTAAGGATGAAGATCCCAAAGATAAGAAGCTCATCACTTTAAAATCTAATTGATTTTGATGATATAGATTCAGAATATGACATGGACGATGAAGAGTTGGCATACCTAATAAAGGAATTTAGAAAGCTGAACAAAAAAAAGGGAAGAAGATTCAATGGAAATATATGCTTGATAGCACCTTTAGACTCAGACTCAAATTTAGAATCTGAATCAGACACAGAACTTGAGGTAAAATACTTCAAAATCTCTCAAATATATCTAAATATATTGATGAGCTGTGTTTGAATCTCAAATCTACTCTTAAAAGGATATCCAAACCGAAAAGGGAAAATTCTCAGCTGAGACAACAAGATATTTTTCAAAAAGAGAAGTTTCAAAATTTGCAAAATGAATTTATGCAAACAAAAGAAAGTTGAGATTTATTTGTCAAAGAAGACAATTCTTTAAAGAAAGAAATTTCAAATATGTCAACAAAATTTTCAAAGGGTTCAAAAACGTTAGAGCATATCATTTCCATACAAGTACCTTACTATAACAAATTAGGACTTGGCTTTAATAAGAAAAGTGGTTCTCTAATAGGCTTTCCTAAAGTCAATGAGAGACTTAGACAAAGACTACCTAGACTTGCGTACAAGAAGCATTTTCAAAGGATCTTTACAAAACTCGTTAGTCGAAATACCCTCAAGTGTTCAAATTATGAAGACTCAGAACACTTTGGGGAAGAATGTCCTAAGGTCTAGAGACTTGTTAAGAAAGATTGGGTAAAAATAGCATGCTCTACTAACTCTCATAGACCCAAGAGAATTTAGGTATCAAAGAAAAGATGAGTTGTTTTTGCGTGAAATAAAGGAAAAGAATAAAAATAATTTAGTAAGAAAGGTATATTTTTAAATTGTCAATTTGGTTTGAGTACATAATTTGAAAATTCTCATTATAGTTGATATTCGATATGTCCTCCTTGTGCCTTGATTGGTTTAGACTTTATAATGGCCGTATTCTATGATTTGTTATATCGAAGGAAGAATCATGTAATATATTTTTAGTGATTCATAAGATGTAATTTATTTGAATAAATATGATTGGTTGACATCTTCCTTTCAATTTAAAAATAATTTGATCGATTTGATAAGTACTCAAAGATTTTATTCTCTCTAATTTTATTACGCTTTGCCTAAGTGAGAATTTCCTTTACAAGATATTATTGCGCATAATGTTTTGATGAGTGGGGATTTGTTCTAATCCATGTGATTGATTTGATATCTTGCTTAGAGATAATTCAGATTATTTGGTTTGATATGCTCTCTAATTTTGTCATATTTTGCAAAGTGGAAATTTGTTTTATGAGATATTAATTTATTATGCAAGATATTCTCCCTTAAATACTTTGTTATGATGAGTTTAGAAAGAACATTTGATTACTTATGAAGATTACGTGTTTTGCTCTAACGAAGAGGAATTATCCAAATTCATGGATACCAAAAAAGAAATGAGTTCATTGTAGGAAACTCTACAAAGGAAGAATGATTGCAAATTTACGCAACTCATGGTGTAATTAGAAAAGTATCTCATGTGAAGATTGTCAATGATCATCTTTAAATCAATGGTGCATTTCAAATATATACATTAAATAAGAGAAAAAATGTTTTTTTTATCATCCCGCCTTGTAAATTTCTACATGTATTTATCGTGATTTTGGATGACTGCTTATCCTTTATATTACAAATATCTATTGTCATAAATATAAGGCATTGCATTTTTTTTTTTTAAATTTGGCGCAGATAGAAATATTTACTTTCTTTTTGTGAAACACATCAATAATATGTTTTTGAGATTTATGCTCAAGGAAATCCCTTTAATCGTGAAAGATATTATTGTATATTTATAGATACTCTGCTATATTCTTAGAAAATATTTTATATTTAGCAAGTTTGATCCGCAAATCGGAGGAAAGTATTACGTGATATTTTTGCAATGATTGTTATCCATTATACAAAAATTTGTAGGTGGCAAAAGTATAAGTTTATAAAGCTAGATTAAAAAATTGTGGAGATTTTGTACTATTTTTTGAAGGCTTGAAAATTTCCCTTCTTTCGCAAAATTCTTGCAAATTATTGAGCAAGCCCCTAATGTGTCATACAAAAGGTTGAGTAACTCTGAATTTAGATATTTGATAATTTTATATATGCTATTCAAGTTATTTATGTGAAAGCTAGTATGAGCACCTAGAGGGCGGAAACAAATTTTGCAGAGTAAAGTATATAATTTTGCTTTTAAACCAACTCTGTTTAGCAATAGATTATGAAAATGAAATTAGACTCTAATAATCAAATAGAGTTACGATCAAAGTAAAAGAGCTTAGGGAAGAGAATAATAACATAACGTTTATAGTGGTTCGGCTTAATCCAAACTTACGTTCACTCTTCCGCACTGACAGCCCATCGGCTAGATTTCACTAAGAATAAAAAGAGTTGTTACAGTATAACTTTTCCTTGATTCCACAGTGTAGAGACTCTGCTACACTTCCTCAAGGTCTAACAGAAGTATAAACTCTCTTTTGAGTACAAATTTTCGCTCAACAATTGAATTGACAAAAAACAAGGAGTTTCAAATTTTGGAATTTCCCTATCGCGCACACACTCAAATAACTAAAACGTCTTCCTTATATACTCCTCCATGCCTTCATACCCGTTGGCACAACCAAATGAGCTCTTCCAATCTACCCATTGGGTATAATCAATTAGGGAGATTTCGAGTTATTTAAGGAATATGACGATAGCCCACCAATCTTGCTTGCCCATACAATCAGGATCTAGGTTTCCATAAGTAGAACATTTCAAATATACTTTGCCAATCAATGGATCTAAATTACCTTAATCAAAACGAATAATAGATTCCAAGAAGCTATATCCAGCCGAGAGATTTTCATCAGTCGATAGAATCAAATCCTTAAAGAAATACTCAGTTCTGGATAAGTCTTCTTCGACGGTCTAGAAATTGTCAATGATGATAGACTTTGAATCTTGGGTTTGGCAATCTGGCGGTCTTCAGACTTTGACGAAAGAGTTTGCAAGTCTTGAGACTAGACGATAGAAATATTTTGTCGCCTTCAAAACACGCAAGGAAGTTTTCTCCAACAATTTATTTGAAAAAAATGGTATTATATATTACATGGATATTATAACAGCATATTTGTGCAAAAAGCTTGTTGAGTTTATGCATATTAAATTTGAGACAAGCTTATTTGAAGAAAATAAATTTCTACCTCGAATTTCAAAAACTAAACGATTGTTGCGGATGTTGTTGCTACAAAGGAAATAAAATGAATGGCGTTATGTTCAACGTGCACAAGCCACAATAAGTGCTATTTGCAAATATTATCATGATGATAGCAAAAGAAAGTGAATCCAAAAAAAAGGGGAAGAATCGTGATCATCTAAAAAAGGCAACAAATTGAGGGGAGCATTAATCAATCATGAAAAATTTTTTTGAGTTGATCATGATCTTGATTATTATAAAAGAAAGGAAAATGTAAATGTGTTAGAACTTGTCAAGTTCTACAAAATCCGATTAATGTATCTTTTATTTCCTTTACTTTTTGTCATTAGCATATCTATATTTACATAATCATTTTATTATGAGAAAAAGGGTAAGTGAATTTTATAAAGCATCTATAATTATTATTATATTTTTGTTAATATATATGATGAACATGAGTTATATTACATATCTTTGATATTCGATTTACTTTGCAGAACCTGATATTTTTGGAAATTGTGTTTCATGTAAAATATATTTGTTGTTGTTTTATATTCTCTACGTGAAACTCTTTCCATTGTTATTGCTTTTTGATTATAACAAAAAGGAGAGAGAATATAAATATACATATGTATTGATATTTTTTAACCTGTGATTATCTTGTGATTATCTTTTCATATATTGTTATGCTCAATTTATTTGATATCTTCTGTTATCTTTTGATTCAAATTACATTATTTGGATATTTCATATTTAAAGACTATTTATGTGCTTAAGATTGCCCTGATTTATTAATATTTTTACATCTACATATTGATATATTGTTTTGTCATAATCAAAAATGGGGGAGATTGTTAGGGAAATCCTTTTGAATATGACAAAATAAATCAAATGCTATTAATGTTTTTAATGATTGAGTAACAAACTATGCAGACGATAGAATGTGTAAATGACATTATCAATTATTATACTTGGAAAAACCAAAAGATAGACTTAATGTTGAACTAGAATTTATTTAGACTATGTTTAGACCTTAAGGCTAAATGTGTTTAGAAGTAGACTCTAAGGATAAATATATTCAAACTTACGTCTAGATTGAAAAATATCTTCACACGGAACACACTCAGACTTTACATACAAAATGAGACATAAGTCTAGAACATGATAAGATACAGAAGGAGACACATGTTCAAAATGTGACAAGTTCATAACAAGACAACTTAACATAACATAAGCCCCAAAGTTATAACGGCTAGTGATTTGATTTGGATTCTATATCAAGATAGATTTGATTGACTCAATCTAATTGATAAATAATTAGATTTTGAAGACGAGAACTTTTTAAACAAAGAAGCTCTACTTATGGAAACCAAAATTTTATTTGTATGGGCAATGAAAATCAACTTGGGATTTTACTTCTGTCATTCAACATCTACTAAATCTTCTTGATACAAATCTGTCCAACGGGTAGATTATAAGACGATCCTCTAGATATTGTCTAATAGCTAGTTTCAAAGTTGATGAGTATTTAAGAAGACCGAGGACCTAGGAGCAAAGAAAAAAAAAAGAAAAAGAGATGAAGCGTACAATCTATAATTCCAAAGTCTGAGTGAATTTCGATTATACACTTGTTTTTCGTGAGTTTAAACGTTTGTGATTGTGAGAGAAATACCAAAATAGTGACTTAGTGAGATAGTGTGATCTACCACTAAGTGTTTACATTTAAAATTATAATATCTTGTTGATTGTATAGTGAAATCCATTCAGTAGGCTGTTAGTGTGGAAGAGTAGAGATAGGATCTAAGTCAAACCACTATAAATTTCGTGTGTAACATTCTCTTCCCTTAACTCTCCTTAATTAAGTATGTTGCACACTTACAAGTTACTTCAGAACTTTGTTCCATCGCATAACAAGTTCCAAATATCTACTAGAAGTCTGATAGCTCGTTTATCAAATTCTAATCTTTATTTAGACTTTGCTTTTAATTTATTTTGTTCCTCATTTATTTGTCAAGATTTCTTTTAAACACCTATTCACCCCATCTAGGTGTTCGTACTAGTTTTATCACTAAGTCTTGACCTAAATTTTGACAAAAAAAAAAAATCCCAACCCAAACCAGTCCAAATTGAACCAAGCCAAGTTTGACTCGAGCCACCCGGTTTGACTCAGGCCACCCGGTCAACTGCAAATCGAGGATAGACAGAGCTTGAATACAACCCCACATTATCAGTGCCTACTGTATAACTCTCCTTAGATTCTTTTCATGCTTTTTGAGAATTTCATTGTAAACAAAGGAAAAGAAAAAAATACAAGAGAAAGAAACGCATGAAATGTCATACGAGACAAGACACGAGGAGTAGTAGGTAAAACCAAGGAAAAAAATTAACAGGTGAAGAACAAAAAGAAAAGAAAGGCAATGAGTGAGATAGAACATCCACACCACAAAATAAGAAACAATAAATAAGAAAATTCAACAGATGACTAAACATGTTCATCGGATATAAGCGCGATCCATTAGTTGGTGCTAAAATATAGGGAAAATGACACAAACAGTCCATAAACTTTAGTTTAATATGTAATTTAGTTCATGAACTTTTGATTTGTTCAATGTGGTGCATGAATTTTAACTCGATGTGCAATGTGATCATTGAACTTTTAATTTATCCAATGCAATTTATGAACTTTTGGTACATGTTTAATTTAGTCCTAAACTATATGAAAATATTCAATGTAGTCCTTGGTTTTAAATTAATGGAAAAGGACTACATTAAACATTTCATACAATTCAGGGACTATACTAAACATTTACATAAAGTTTATGAATTATATTGAACAAATTAAAAGTTTAGGGACCACATAGCACATTGGGTTAAAGTTCAACGATCATATTGAACAAATTAAAATTTCAACGATCAAATCATACATTGGGCCAAATTTTAGGTACTGTTTATGTCATCATTCTGAATATATATGGAGGAGGTCCAATTGAGTGGTGCTAATACAACATAAATTTATTAATGCCTATCCTTTATCTTTTTTTCCTTGACTTGTTTTTATCATATCTAACGTAAAGTAAAATTAACTAGTTATATTTGGATGACTTCTATTTGTTACTTTTTGTAACTTTTACAACATTACGCTCGACTTTTATTAATGTGTAATTTTGTACCTCATTGGCCATAATTTTTGAAACATAAACATTTTTCTTGTTTCAAAAAGGATTTAGAGATAAATTCTAAGTAGAAACCATAAATACAAAAAGTTCATCACAAACTATATAGGCTACAATAGTTGATCCCTAAAAATTACACTAGGCAACAAATAATTAGGAGTAACGATTCTCGCCGGCCTCCATTTGATCCATTGTTTTTAATTTGTGCATTCTTTTCAAAAATATTTTAACACTCCATGCTTTCAATTTGATTGGGTGGAATGCCACATAATGCTTGAGAATATAAATGTTGCTCTACCTTTTCCCACCCTTGGGACTTAGCTTAATGCATTTTCCTTCATAGATTTCTAGACAATTATGGGTAAAAAAAAAAAAAAAAAAAGGAATGTTTATCAAATTTCTATAATGTTCCACGAGTGTCAGTACTCTTTATATTTCTAAAATCTACCTTAGAACTTTAGTCGAGCATTTCAATTGTCCTACAATTACTTTAGTCTCCTTGATTTTGTGATGTAATTTTTGCTTTACGTGTAGCTAGATCATGCCTAATATGTGTAGTTTTGATAATTTACGTGCCTTCGTTGGAGTGGTAAAGTTAAAAGTATCTATGCATATATTAATAAAGAAAAAAATACCTCAATAGCTTGTGAAATAACATTGTGTTTTGTTTGTTAACTAATATAAAATTGTTCCGGTGTAACCAAATCAATATAAAAGTAGGGAGTTATTGAGTCCCCCCAATGCAGACTCACTCTTTCCTTGCCTTCCAGACAGAAAATCATAGGAATATGAAATTGATATTTAAATTTTCATTTCTAAGACTAGATGAATAAGTCATCCATTATTTTTAGGCCGCTCATTTCATTTTTGTTTAATGAGCAATCGGATAAAAATTTGATGTGAAAAAAAAAATTATTTTGCACGAAAAGAAATCTGAGGGAGAAACTCATGAGGAATTGGCTTCCAATTCTATGAATGACCTCTCAAGTCATGAGCTTGGTAGAAGTGTCACATATTTTCCAAGAAATTACAAGTTTAATTCAAGTCGTGAGTGAATTTTTGAACAATTTGCATTGCACATCGACTGCCAAAATTTTGGTGAGAATGTGGTGATGGGCTGCCTATCCTCAAATTTTCCGGTTGCACATGGTGCAAAAAAACTATAACTCAAATTGAACATTCGATGGTAAACGTGGGCCTTTTACGGTAACGCCAAAGATCATCAACGTTGTTCACCCCTTTCCACCATATTTCCAATAGCTGGAAAAAAAAAACTACTAAATGAAGGACTCAGACAATCAAATAAAAAACTTATCGAATACCATGATAGGCCCGAAGAGATAACCCGTTTGTCAAAGATAATAGTTTGCAATTCCATCTAGTCATATTTACTTCTATGGCTTAATATTTGTTATAATTACTTCTTTTCCATCATTGAAATTCTGTCACATACTTCCCCGTTCATTAATATTTTCTTTCCAATTGAAAATATTGCTCCAAAACTTCATGAGCCCATAGTTATTTTAACCTACGCACGAAGCATTATCGGACAAAAAACAAGAAAAGCATAACCACCTGAGCAAACAAATTAAAATAAGAAATCCTCGAGGCATTCACCCGAGCTGCCCTAATCTTCCCCGCAGCTCCATAGTTAGACAATTGTCCGTGAAGGGACCAGAATAAGAACGCGAGGAAGTGGACAGCAGTGTATATCTCTATATGAATTATTTAGCTAAGAGTTAGTAACCAACCATTCCAACTTTTTTCAAATGCCACAAACCACACAACCTGTTTTAGCATATGCCTTGCAAGTAGTTTACTTCAGGATAATATCTTAAAAATCTATATTAAACAGCTCCAAAGATCCATATTCTGAATGACTACTGGTTTGGTTGGCCTGGTTATGGTGGCAAGTTAAAAACAAGCTCCGCATTCTGAACATTGAAATGGGACTCTTCCAGCCAGCGGCGGATGAGTTTTTGGCCATCCTTATTCACATTCGTAACTCGAACATGTTGCAGAGCACCGCGATTATCCATCAAATTTGGCCACATGCCTAGAAATGCCTTGGCCTCGGCGATAGAAGATAGGACCAAAGT
This sequence comes from Eucalyptus grandis, assembly GCF_016545825.1. Classification (NCBI taxonomy): domain Eukaryota; kingdom Viridiplantae; phylum Streptophyta; class Magnoliopsida; order Myrtales; family Myrtaceae; genus Eucalyptus; species Eucalyptus grandis. The sequence continues at coordinate 37,072,240 of NC_052612.1, forward strand.
TTCGTGTTCTCTGACCTGTTGAAGGGCCTCAAAGGCAGCTGCTGTAGCATCCGTGTAGGTATTATAATGTTCATCACGTTCAGCTTCTCTGAAGACAATAATAAAAAAGAAAAAAAAAACCCATATATAAGAGCTGAAAAAAAAAAAAGAATTTTGAGAAAGGAATGTAACTCTTACGTAAGATCCGGATCATGCCGGACTTTCAACCATGCAGCATGATGAATGTTCATCAGTTCAAAAGTCCTGCGCATATGGCCAGCTACATTCATTTTCAGACAAGTTTGATTTGAAGAGGGGGGGAGAAGAAACGACTTTTGAACCAGAGAAGTTTTGATTTGAAGAGTGGGGAGAAGAAGAGATTTTTGAACCGAGGAGGGTGAAGAAGAGAAAATTTATGTACTTCTTATATACACTGGTGGGGTTCTTGCCCAGTCTCTATTTGTTTGCTATTAAGTGGTCCCCTTACGAAGGGGATGATTTTAAAAAAAAAAATTTAGTCTTGCACTTGATTACAATAAAACTTCATTTAACGTCGTCACGAAATACTTGAAAATTTGAAAATATTGAAAAATCAAATATCGAAGTGTACGATGGATTAGTTTATGAAATCCTCAATAGTACACTTGTTTTATTTTTTACTATATATTTTTACGACATTATCTCTTTGATTTTTTATTATTACGAAATAGTTCAAAATTTTCAAAATATTTAATATTTAGTAATATTATTCAAAAAATTTTAAAAATGTATATTTGAATTTACATGTGTCAACACTTAATTATATCATGTGTGATTCTTTTAATTAAAAAAATTAATTAAAGGGGACTTCATGCACGATGCAATGGTCAGCAATTGCTGACCAACCGCCCATGAACGATGATCCGCTCATGCACGATGATCTCGTGCATGAGCGGTTTGCTCATGCACGATCATCTTGCATGAGCGGCATGAGCAGTTGCTTCATGCATCATGAAGCAAGACGATCAGCAACCGTTGCTGATTCAAGCATTTTTTTTTTTCATTTTAAAAATGCTGCATTGAGGACAGAAAAAGGGGTTGCTGAAAATAGAGAACAAGGTGCGTGTTCTTATGTTCTTCGAGAGACACGAGAAAGAAGAGCGTTCTCTCGTTCGGGCCATACCTATAATACATCAAGGATATAGCGGATTGTCTCTACAAGAGTGCTAGCTTATTCTTCCATTTTCTCTTCTTCTTCTTCTTCTCTTGTCTTCTTCTTCATCAATCGCCATCCCTCGGTTGCTGCCTGCCACCGTCCGTTGTCGCCACTACCGTCGATCACCGACAACCGATCCGGCGAGCTCGCCGGAGGCTTGCTAGGCCAGGGCGAGGTCCGGCAAGCTCGCCTGAGCAAGTGCAGCCACCGGCAAGGCTGGGCAAGCCTTGCGATCTGGCAAGGTCGAGCCTCGCCGGTGGCTAGGCAAGCCCCGCCCAACCTCGGCAAGGCTCACCTAGCCCTACCGGTGGCAGGTGAGCCTCGCCTAGCCCCGTCGATGGCCAAGTAGGCCTTGCCCAGCCCCGGCGAGGCCGGCCTGGCCATCGGCGAGGCTTGGCCAATGAGGGCCGGTGATGCTCGATGAGATCACCGGCCCTCGTCCAACTAGTCGCCGGTTCGACGATCGACCACAAGAAATAGAAGAAGAATAGGAGTAAAAGGAAAAAAAAAGAAAAGGAAAAAAAAAAAAAGGAAAAAGGTAAAAAAAATTATTTAAAAATTAAAAGAAATTGATTTGAAATAGAATCAATGAGTACAAGTACAAAATGCAATTCTATTATTGAATAAAAAATTTTGGACAGTTACCAAACGGTTTAAAATGCTTAGAAATTGTTCCGGGAACAGAATAGAAAAAATAATAATTTCTTATCAAAATCTGTTCCAAGGAAGAGAATCATTACTAAATACACCCTTAGACTCGAATATGACCTACTTATGTTAATGTCCACTTGCAGCTTATGGCATTTTTACCATGTTTTGTAAAATGGCGTACTCTCAGACACTCTCTCTCCACTAAGAGCTTAGTACTTGACTAAAACTTGATTGAGATGGACTTTTCGTTATCTATGTTTGTCAATGAACTCAAACTCGACTTGACTCAATTAGTGAAAAAGTCCTTATTGAAAGCTCAAATTGAACTCCAAGCTTGTGCTTGAGCTCAAATTCCGAAAGAAAATTACATAACAATGGAAAAAAATCATTTTACAAATAACCATGTAACTAAAAAACTTCTAAAATGAAATTGTTCAATTGGGCTTCTGAACTTTTTGACTGCTCGAACCTAGTCAATATCGAAATGAATCGAACCTTAGTCTATGACGTCGTTGACATATTTACATCGCGTCACTCTCTATGTCTCTATCTCTCTTTATAGAAAACACGCCACTTGTCTCTCCCTCGTTCCATCACCTTCGCGTCATCAAGATCTTTCCCTTTATAAGTATAAATTCACGACTAGTTTACTTGTGCGAAATCTATTTTGTAGTTCGTGATAAGATAAAATAAGCATATATTGATTAATAACTTAAAGATTTCAGCTGGAGGATGATTCAGGCTTCGAGGCCTATTAGAACTTCGTATATGGATATTGTGGAGACTTTTCACTCAGATAACAAGCAAACCAGAACAGAAATGCAGATGAAAAACAAACAAGACTAGATCTTCGTAAGTGCAACACAAACGATGAAAATAAGGTTGATGGCATTACTGAGATTGGAAGGGAGCAACTGCAAAAACAAGGGAGGGACCAAGTTTATATCGTAGTGAACAATGTTTTCCTAAAGTCTGTCCTCATAAGCCACTCTCCACCCTTTAAGCAACGCTCTTACTCTAGAGTTGTATCTTCTTACTTGAGCCTCTAGAGTTTGTCTTTGCACATGTTCAAATAACGTGAAACCTATATGGAACAATTTAATCCAATATAAATCAGGAATGGAGGTGCTGACAGCAAACAGTAAATTTAGTGTTCAGGTTGAATTATTATAGCATTTTAGCAGAAATGGATGAACGTTTGTAGAAAAGGTTTGATTGAAGTACTTATTTAAAACAGGGGATTTCAGAGAAAGGGTTGTTAATCTTTAGCCATCATATCTAAGGTTCTTATGCATCACAATTTAAAAAAAAAAAATTGTATCACACGACTTAATAGCAAACGCTTGCTCAAAATGCAAACTTTATTACGTCAATGACTCTAACTCCAAGTTGAAACTGGAAACTCTTAAACAGAAATAACGTCGACGAGGGCACATAAGTCGACAACATAAGCGAAGCGGGAGCAATCGTCATCCCCGTCCAAGGTCTAGGTCTTGTTGATGGCGATGGTGATCGAGTGAGTTGGTGTGCGGGAAGAGAGAGAGAGAGAGAGAGAGAGAGAGAGAGAGAGAGAGGTCTGATTTGAAGGAGGATATAGAAGCCAACGCTTGGACACAGACCATCGGGATGCCAAACGATTTGCACATGAAAACAAATTCCACATCGAAGCACCACCTGTATAAATCCCACCCAAAGTCATTTTTTTCAGCTTCTCTTATAGAGAGTGGTCACTCACACATTTACAGGTGCGTTATTAATTAGAGAACTAACAGGTGTTCAACAGGAAGTATACACAGAATGGCTGGATGCCTTTTTTGTGGTGAGTGTTTAGAGAATAATCTACAAGTTAAGGAAAGAAGCCTCAGAACAGTTACATAAAAAATGAGATAAGTACACTATCAGTGTCATAAGTTGTGTACGACGCTCACTTTGGTGCCAAAAGTTTCTGTCGGATCACTTAAATGCCAAAAAGTTTGAAAAACGCTCACTTTGATGCCAACTTCGATCTGGTTGGCCGGAAATCCGACATGACACTTTTTTTTTATTAATTTTGAAATTGATGTGACTCGCGGAGAGTACAGTCGGTATCCTAATACCAAAACAACGCTGTTTGGTGTTTCCCCCAATTCAAAACTTTAAATCTCCGACCAGCGCTCGGCGGCGCGGCTTCGACCCCAACCCAACCCCGTCAATGGCCACTCGGCGGCCGCAGCCGACCACGACCCGACCCCGACCGCGACGATGGCCACTCGGCGGCCGTGGCTCCGACCCCTACCCCGACCCCAACCTCGACCTTGACCCCGACCCCGACAATGGCCACTCGGCGGCCACGGCTCGACCCCGACCTTGACCCCAACCCCAACCCCAACGACGGCCACTCGGCGGCCAAGTCGAAGGCCGTGATCTAGCTAATGCTCGGGGAGGCCGCCGACAAGTGCGCCGCCATTGATGTCTCCTCTCCATCTTCGATCTCCTCGACGAGTGCCTGGCTTGTGTCTTCCAGTACCTAGGCTCCAACGACTGGGGCTAGTGCTCCCTCGTGTGTCGTCGAGGGCGTCCAAACAGCGCCAAGCAATGGCGGCTGAGCGAGCAACGGCAACCCAACGACGGTAGAGGCCAAGCGACAACGGCCGAGCGAGTTAGGTCGGAAAAACCCTAATTTCAATCCCAAATAAATAAAAAAAAAATCCCAAAATGAGTTAAACAGCGTCGTTTTTGTGAGGCCATCCATGTAGGACGGCAAAACGACATCGTTTTCTTAAGGAGGACTGAAAACGACGTCGTTTAAAGGCCTTGTCGATTTTTTTTTATAAAAAAAAGCAACGTATTCATTTTGGCCGGAATATTTCGCCGGTGGCACCAAAGTGATCGTTTTTCCTCCGATTTGGCACTTAATGATCCAACATAAACTTTTAGCATCAAAGTGAGCGTCGTACACAACTTATGGCACTGATAGTGTACTTCTCCCCAGAAAAAAAGGTATTGTTAATTCCTGGCCTTTAGGTAATTTGGTGCCCTTCACAAAGTAGTGAGCACGAAGGAGGAAGAACAGATTGTTTTTCCTCTTCATTCAATCGTTTTACTCAGTATTAATTGGTCACTGACGTATTTCTTCGAATAATGAAATAATCTCAGCTATTACATACAAGTATATTTCTGATAATATTGATACACGGCGGATAATCTCATCTATTGTAGTCAATCACATCGTCGAAATGTTCCTTGCCCTTTCCATTAGTGATTCATGTTACTCTCAGAAGTTCATTGTCGAGAAATTGAAAACTCTAGCAGTGCCTTTGCCCGCGCAACCATTACCAGTTATCACCAAGTTGCGTGCCTGATGGCTCTGATAAAAAAAAAAAAGCTTTGCCGTGTTAAAAAATGTGGCGATGAAATATTTTTCCTATTAAGCGCATATGCACATACAGACAGTACTGTAGTATTCATGTCTTCCAGGAAGATGCCTTCAGACAAAGCTTAAAATACGTCTCTCTGAGTTTGCCAAAAGCATGCAAAGTCACATACGTCGCCACTTCCATGGATTTCCAATAACCAGCCCTAAGTAGTTCCTAGTAACTTGTATCCACCCAATCCTTGCTATATCTGAAAGGAAAAACTTCCCTCCATGGTTGGTCATGCCAGATACCAATATACATACCCGATAAAACAGTGGAAATGTGAGAAAAGAGCCATGTTGCAATTAGAGGGAAAGCCTTGGTTATGGTTGTTAGGTGGTCCAGTAGTCCGCTTTCCTCCAATCTTCTCATCTCAAATGTATGGAAGGAGAAGCGGAGATTTGTGATAAATTGTTATTCAAATCTTGAAATTCAGTAGGAGAACTGCATGACCTGCATAGCTTTTCTCATTTCCGTCGTAATTTAAAAGGTCAGTAAGCAACGGAAGGATGTGTCGTAGTTAAAGCATTTTTGGTGAAATGTTCATGCACATAATTGAGTTAGCCAAATTATCAAATACATGAGTTATATATCATTAAAAGAATAGGGATAGAGAAATGCTCAACTGATTTATAGTGATTCGGTTCCATCTAGTCGTTATATACATTTCCAAAGGCTAGAAATTGATTATTAAGACTTGCGGGTTTCCATGCGAAAAAGACTCCGGAAGTCACTGAACTGGGCTGACAAATTTAATTTTAAACTGGGGGAGTCGGGTGTCCAGGCAATACTTAGCCAGATCTCCGCTCGGCTGAGTGTGAAGCCATTACCTGGCCGGGTACCCGACCTTGTTCTTCAGGGTTGAGATGCTCTTGAAATCAGGACGGTGGGCGAGTGACACGACCAGATCGTCGTGATGGTCCATGCTGCAGCATTGAGGATGATTCTTCAGCAGTTGTTGGCACTAAAGAGGCTGTCATCTGAAACTCCTCTTCTGTTGTTATGGCAGGATCTTCAATAGAATGACCCGCTGCAGCAGAAGTTTCATCAGATGTTGAAAGTGATACTGCAGCTGGTAAGAAGGAGACCACCGTTGACGATAGAGGTCCTAGCACTTGAAATGGAGCTCCTAGCCCCTGAAAACGTCCAGTGATTGCTCCCCATCCTCTTGAGCCATAACAATTTTTGCCTCCGCTGAAGCTGCCGAGGGATCTCGATCTGGACACGCCCGATTGGCGATCCATGACCCTTATCTCGCTCCTCACATCGAACCCATTATCGACGCTCTTCTTGGGATTAACTGTTGTCACACGAGTCCAGATGCAGGAGTTACTGGTTTCAACCCATGTGCTCAGATGTAATTCACAAAAGGATTGTGCAGCACCAAGATGAAAATTTCAAAGAATTCAATCTAAACTAATAGATGTGGCGTCACTAATACCTTGTGCTTCACGCCCTCACACAAGACAAAATAAATATTTATATATGCGGGGGGTGGAACCAAATATCACCGACTCCTACATGGAAACGTTGAAAGCCGACTCATACTCGTTAAGAATAAAACTCAAACATCTTACTTTGCTCCCCTTCGCCACTGCAAGAGCAATCTCATATATTTTCCTGTAATTAAGAAACTTATCACCTTCCTTAGTGAAAATTTGTTTTTTAAAGATCCGTTCGACATGAGATCATACAGGAGAGCTTGCTTCAGCTTTCAAAGCAATAGCCAATGAGTTGCACTGCATTAACATAGTGAATTCTTCCAATAGTAGCCACTTCATTGATAAAATCTTGGCAGTGTTCCTCGTGAATTCATCAACTAAGACATTATGGAAGACAAGCAAATTGTGACTCTCGGGTATCTAGATAGATCATGGCCAGAGTGGCCTGATGTAGTTGCTATGTCGCCTTTTTACATAAAGATAATGATTGTAACGAGTTTGGACTAGAAAATTGAAATCAAGTAGGGACGTTGAATCTAGGCTATGGACCTAATTCTAGCAGCTGCATTACGACACCGGTAGTCCTAGTTGGGGAGGGTGTTGTGACCACTTGGTGGGATATGCAAATCTATCTAGGAAACTAATTTTAATCTACATGATATGCAATTATTTGTATTTTCAGCATAGATAAAGCACTTAAAGCAAGAGAAGCTGTGACATCCTGAATTTTTCACTTCTGCTTTCATTTAAATTAATCGGGCATTTTATCGACGCGCCTATAGGGCTATTCTCAAAGCTAATTACTCTCAAGATAACTAGACTATCTAGAAAAACTATTACAAAATTTTAATGCAGTAGACTTGAGAATTCAACTAGGAATCGGCTACTCGACTGTGCTCATCTGCCGAGATCATTACAACACAGTAAGATCGATTAAAAATCAGAGATACGTCGGTTTGACTAAGATATATGGTTAAACGTAGGCGATCCCACTAAATTGCAAAATTTTGTTGATCGACACTAAATTAATTTTTCTATTGTTTTGGTACTCTATGTATACGTATTTGAATTTTCGAGATCTTCACAACAACCGAGAGTTGCCAATGTGTCGAATGGGTTCACTGTGGCTCGAAGAAAATCGATCACTAGTCATTTACATTGAAAATTTTTGAAAGCTACTCGGTAGCCTAGATCACGCTAAAATCACATCGAATTAAAAATAACCGTGAATTTGACTCCGATTTCAAAAAATTAAAAGTCCTGTCATGTGTCGGGTCATTTTAGGAACGTAGACTCATCTTTCGAAAAATTTTCAAAGAGTTCGAGATTTTGACAAAAAATCATTTCGGACGATTCAGAAAATGAATGGAAATTCGGATTAGTCAATTTGAAGAGAATTTTGGCATCTTGTGTAATTGAATTGGTGATAGGAAATTTCATGGGCTTTTTCCTCAACCAATCGGACCTCAATCGGAGAAGTTTATTGAAAATCGGATTAGAAAAAAAAATGAACTAAAATTCGGAATTGAAGGAAATGGCCGTTTTGTTGCTCGAGACTTGTTGTTTAGAGGAAATTTGGTGCGACAAAGTAAGTGAGGACCAAGTACTTAAGCATGAAAATTTTTGGGGACCATTTTGGACTAAACAAAAGCAAGTGGGACCAAGAATTTTTGGTTTTAAGAATTTCTTTTTAAATTTTGCTTTTGTTTTTCCCATTTGGCAGAATGCCGCCCCCCTGGCTGCACTTTCCTCTCTCTCTCTCTTCCCTCCCCCCTCGTGCGGATCCCTTTCCCCCACGCCGAGATCTCATTTTCCCCTGCCGTGTCCCATTTTCATTCACTCCCTCTCATCTTTGAATTTTAGTCAACCTTATCCTCCCTCATCCTTTTCCCCTGCTTGACCGACGCGCCCCCATCCCCTTTTTCCCTTTCTTTTCTCTCGCCGTCCCCCGCAATTTTCCCTTTAATTTTGTTTCAGTTTTGTGGAAGAACCCAACAGCCACACCGACGCCACCAACCGCCCCTTTTTGGCCTCAGATTCTTCACGCCGGCGTCCCCTCTACTGGATTTTGTTGGCTGATTTCAGCAACCCGTTTCCATCGACTCTCCTTGGCCGCGCCACCGAAGCCACCAACAACCCGATCAACAAAGTCCAGCCGTGCAACACCAAATCCAGCAGCCCCATGAGGCTTGCGGGCCATTTTTTGGGCCTGAGCCATGCTCAAAAGCTGTAGCCGCTTTGGGGAGGACCAAGCCCCGTGGCGTCCCCGTCAAATTGATCCTAACAAATCGTTAATCCAGTGAGTTTCTCTTACTAATCCTCGCTTGGTAAATAAATAATGTTTAAGGGTTGTTTAGTTTATATTAAGCTTGGTTTAGTGGATAATTAGAACGATTTAGTAAATTAATTAATTATCGATGCATGTTAGGTGGTTAAAGTAGTGTAGTTAGAGCCTAGACAAGCTTTAGAATTTATTTAGAATGGTTCAGAAATTTTCCGAGCCTGTTTTGATATTTAATTAGATTTTTCGGGCCTAAGTGTGAATTTTTAGCATTTAATAATAAATTTTCGAAATTAATTATTTTTCGGAAATTAGACCGGGATAGTCAGTAACCGGAATTTTATGCTGATTGGAGTGGTGTGACCTGTTTATTTAATTGAGCTCTAATTTGTACCGATTGTGCATGATTTGTATTTTTGGAATTTATTCTTAAATTCATTTAATTTCAGTAATTGAGTGGAAAATAACTGGGCGTCGATTTACAATGCTAAAAATATTTTGATGGATTATATAAAATGGTGTGATTTATGGAAAGGAAATTATGATATTTTGGCTAAGCCCGATTTGTGTACTCATACATGATATTTTATTGAGTATGATAAAAATGGAAAAATTGCCTTAGAATAGAAAATCAGTGAATCTGACAGTTTCTGATGAGCATAATAAATATATTAGATCAGTGGATTTGGCAACTTCTGGTGAGCATAATAAATATATCATATCAGTGGATCTGGTAGCTTCTGGCGAGCTATACTATTTATTATTGTCTTAGAGTGAGCAGTCCTTGACTATGGTCGGACTCATAGATAGTATTGATTGAGATGACCGAGGAATGGTCATGTTGACATGGAATTGACTGAGTCGATTGATCGATGATTTGATCTGATTGAATAATTTGATGTGGTGAATTGATTCGATGAATTATAAGTTGTATTGACTTGCAAGAAGGAATTGAGGCCAATGTAAGCCCTCTGACTCTTGAATGTGCTTAGACAACCCTTAGAGCGTATTTTCTTCCTAATCGGGTCTTAGGAGGATTGAACTTGCTAAGACGTCATCTCACCCCGTTGTGGGATAACAATTTTAGGTCCCTAGACGGTGGTCGTGAAGAACTTGAAGTCCCAAAGTTTGGGAAAGTGAAGGAAACATAATCAGCAAACCTATTTGACTCGCTAGTCATAGGACAGTTCCTTTTTTATTAAGCCAATATTTTTGTAAGCAACCTGATGTTGTAAATAAACATGTGTGTTTATAAAAGGTTGATTTTGGTTTGAAAAATTTATGGCCCTACTTTCTTATCCATTGTTTTACTGTCTAGGATATTTATATGCTTCCGCATGCATATTCAATTGAATGGATCGGCAATGCGTCCTGAGACGTCGTTATTAATCGACCAAGGAGGGATAGACATGCGCTTGGAGGATTGGGGTGTGATAGAAGCATCGAATCACTCCATATCATATATCATCCAATCGATGCAAATAAAGAAAATATCTAATCAACATGAAACTTTGCAAATAAAATCAACGAGTTGATCTTAAGACTTAATGATCAAAACATCAATTATAAAGATTCCTACAGAATCAATAATTCTTTTTTGAGTTCCTATAATAATTATGTAACTTAGAGATAGCAATCTTGTGTTTGACACTATTTTTTACTTGCGTTTGAGTATGATGAGTCGGAATATTCGTTCCATATGCTTAGTGGGTGAATCCAGTGCTGAGAAGATCTTTACACCATGTCTACCGAACCAGAAATTCTCAAAGCACTTGTTTCTCTCACTATAACTCCATCTTCCTCAACCCCTTCAGACTTTCGTGTTTCAAATGCTTCCAAGATAGACTATCTCTATGAAGTCTCTCTTAGTGAGGAAACTAAGATCTCGAAACCCAACTTCCTTTGATGAACCCCTACTCGGCTTTTGCTAAACTCACTTTGTCATTTTCACCCATTCGCTCTATTCGTCAACTCATACGCCAGACTCCAAAGGAGGTAAAAGAGTACGTTCAATCATCCAAGTTCGACCAGTACCTCATTCCTGCCATTGAAAAGGAGTACTTTGTTACTCTTCAAATTCCTCCATAATTTCGTAGGCAGTAGATCCAACAAGGATACACTCATGTTCATTATGGAGTTGTTTGTCTTGCTCTTACTTTTCATGGCCGAAAAGGCTTGCCAGTTGTGGCAAGAATTGTTTTATTGGATACCAGGTTTTTAGAATACCAGCATGCTTGCATTAGTACTGTTCAAACCACATTAAATGTTGGAACAGTCTTTGTAACACTGTACCCAAATTTCAACATCGCCCTTTCAAATCCACAATTACTTTTCTTTCTGAAAGTCCAGATCCGGCTCACTGGAGCACCTCAGACTGTTGATTCGGTCGCAGCAACTTTGCACTACCAGATGGTCTACAGAGTGCAAAATCATGCACTTGACTTAAATTTCCATAATGGAAATGATGATGTTTTGTTCATTTCCATGCAAAATGATCAAGCATCGTGCATTCATGTCCCTAGACAGATCCAAAAGGAAAAGTTGGTCACTCTCCTTCTAGAGATGTGGATTACCAACTATGAAAAGCTTCATCAAAGGAACAAGCCTTTCCAATCATCAGACTCTGAATTCATCAGAAAAAGGGATGGAAAACTATTTCCATCAAATTCAGCAAGGAAAAGAAAGAAAGTCCTTCTATCTTCCAGACTCTCTTTATGATTGAACCATGTGTTCCTAAGTCCATTTCTGAGCCAGATCCAAAAAAGCTTGTTCAACATTTTAACAGTGGTGGACATCCTGTCCATTACTATAAAGACCAGTATGGTCATTGTTTGTGGGATCCTTTTTGCTAGTGTTCCTATTGCATAAATTCCCCTGATGAGGTAAATCCATTTGCAAAATCTCCGCCTCGGAGAAAAAAGCCAAAATATCCAGTATACCAAATGTACTTGAATGGAGATCCCTCTATTGACACTCTTGGTGAATATAACAAATTCCAGTTCATGGTTTCTTATGCACCAACTCCACCACTAGAGTTCATTGCTCCCTCTTCAGTATCACTAGATCTACTACAATCACCTCCTCCATCTCTTCCTCAGAAAAAAAAACTAGCCATTTCCCCATTTTATAAGCCATTGTAAAATGGGCCAAGAAACATTCATATCCACTTGAGGTTCCATCAAAGACACCGAGTTCTTCCATTGCTATGTTCCAAGAAACGGACTTTCCTCCTCTTGTTCAGAAAAGTTCTAAACTCTCTTTTCCTACCTCAGAAGAATTTATTGATCCACAAGGCAGATATAGGCATGTTCCTAAAATACCTACCCTAACTGATGTAGATGAGCATGGAAGACAAAAAAGAACTCCTGTTGCTAAAGCTGTCTTAAATTGGCAATCGGAGACCCTCCTAGCACACAACAATGCTTTTAAAGCAATTGATTTCAAGATTGGGCATGTGCAGCAAGATTTGCGAAGATATGACGAAACCACCAAAAAGATGCTTTCAGATTTCCAGAAGAGGCTTCATGTCTTAGAATCTGGACAACATCTAGGCTACCATCATCTTGAAAGTTCTAGAGCAGAAATTGAAAAACTTAAAAGGCAAATCCAGATCCTTGAGGAAGGAAGGCTCAATCCATTTCCAACTGCTCTGTGAGCAGATCCTCTCCCTCCTCCACCACCTTAGACGTCTATCTTTGCTACTATTACAGATACATCTATTAGACAACACAAGACAGATGTGGCTGAGATGAGGAATCATCTCAGAAAACTTGACCGCATAAGGAAAGAAAAAGGAAAATAAAAGATGCCCGAAAAATCCTCTCTTATCATAAGGGAGCCCGATCAAATGATGTAGTCAAATCCATTGGAATCCTTTTAAAGAGATTTGGGCAATCAGGAACCACAGCTTGATCCTGATCCTGTTATTCCACAACCTCCACCCCAAATTGATCCTATTATTCCAACATTAAATTTTGTTTCCAATAGAACCGGTTTTTTCCAAATATTTTTACACTAAATTAGACTCGGTATCTCTTTCATCCTCATCATCCTTTTCAATCCCTACCATTGATTTCTTTCCTATAGCACTAGTAACTTCATCAATATTCATGGCCGATCCCCCTGACCATGATATGGAATCAAATCCTTCTGAACTAGAGGTTGTTCAGCCAAACAATCACTCTTAAATGTATCCACTTTATCAAAACAGTTTTTTACTATTGATGACATACCTTACCACAAATGGCCAGAAAGACTTGAGGAATTTCATACTTGGCTGAATACCCAAGCTATTACCAACCGGGACAAGTATGATGTTCTTTTCAACTTTGTCACAAGGTTCACTAGTAGTCTCAAACTTTGGTGGCAATCTTTAGCAGAACAAGATCAAATACATTTTTTTGCTCTCCCCAAACTTTAGCCATGCCATTACCCTTCTATATCACTTCTTTGTGGGAAAACCTGTTGATCTCATAGAACTCAAAGAAGAGAATTCTTCGAAAGAAGATGTTGCTCTCTTCAGAAAAATATCTTGATAAGCATTATCATGAAATGCTTAAGCTCTTCTATCAAATTGGAGCTGATGAAAATTTGAAACATGTTTTCTTGACCTCTATCCCCAAAGAATTATCTCAAACAGTAGAAAGGACCTTTCTGTCCAGACAGAGAAGGATTCGAGATGTTTCGTTGGGAGAGATCCAATAAGAAATTTTTCTACACCTCGAAGAATTGTGTATCAAATGCCAAATGATCCAGACCTATGTCAACGACAATGGAGAACTTGATAAGGCTTGTTCTCGCGAACCTGAAAATCAAATGCTCCAAGAAAGATTGTGATGGTTCTTGTGGGAATTTTCCAAAAAGAAGAAGCATTTCAAGAAGCTCTGGATAAATAAATCCAGACATGGCTCTAAGCACTTCAGAAGGAAGAAGAAATGACAATACTTACGCAAGAGGAAGGATCATTTAGGCCAAAAGAAATCAAAATGATGCTTCATCTGCAACCAAAAATGACATTTTGCTAATAACAGTTCTCAGGCGAAAAAATGTCAGAATCATTTGATACATCATATAAAGAATGAAACTGGTATTTCTCTTGAAAATGATGATATTGAATCTTTATTCTCTGCGGATGAAGAACTATGTGAACAAACTCTTTATGTCATTCATTGTTACCAAACTCCTAGCGAAACTAATTCAAATTCAGATCCCGAAGATATCTTCCACATATCTTTGACTCCTTCAGAAGAAAGCACTGGCATATTTTCAAGCTAAACTCATTGTCCCCATTATCTTGTGAAAATATTCACTTTAAAGTTTGATAAGCCAATCACTGTCATTGCTCTTATAGACACTAGAGCTGCCTCTTCCATCTTAGACACTAAAGTTCTTCTTGAAGAATATTGGATTTCTTATGTCCAATACTTCAACTCTACTTTAGGAGATACATTTTCTATAAATGTCAGAACCACTCCGATCACCGTCTAGTTTTTTTCCACAATGTTCTATAACCACAAAGATCTTTGGCTCAAGTCTGCCCAACAAAGATTTAATCATTGGTTGGGATATTATGACTCAAATTTCTCAACTTCGCATCATTCCTGGAAAATGTCTTAAGTATAAAGATTAATTTTCTGAATTTGTCAACATTCAGAGACTTTTTTCCATCTAAATGAGTCTATTGGATCCGATCATGCAAAAGTTGTTAGAATCCTATTCGGAATCTCATTCGAATTCGCTCGAAGTGTTCCCATCATTTATGGAAAAATCCAGAATTCTTTTTTCGCCTTTCTTTTAAAAAGAATGATGATATCAATCCAACCAAGGTGAGTCATATGGAAATGAATCTAGAACATCTAGTTTTGGCTTAAAAGGAATGCTCAGAACTGCTGCAACAAGGCCTTATTGAAATCTCACATTCTCAATGGGCATGTGAAGCCTTCTATGTTAACAAACGTGCTGAGCAAAACCGAGGAAAGATGAGACTCGGTAATTAATTACCAGCCCCTTAACCTTTTCATTTAAGATGATAAATTCCCTCTACCTTCCGAAACTCTCTTTTATTTGGACTATCCAAGGCCCAAATTTATTCCAAATTTGATCTGAAAGCCAGATTTTAGCAATTGGGCATTCATCCTGAAGATAGACCTAAGACAGAGTTATGTATTCCAAACAAGCACTTTCAGTGGAAAGTTCTTCCTTTTAGCCTAAAAGTTGCACCATCTCTTCCAAAAGGCCATGTGTTGGATCTTCCAGCCGATCCTCTCAAGTGTCGCAATATATATTAATGATATCTGCTCTGATCCGATGGCTTGATCACACTACCAACTTCTCGAGCAGTTCGCTGAAGTTGTGAAAAAACATGGAATTATGCTTTCTTAAAGAGAGATGAACATTGCCCAGACAAAAAATTGAATTTCTCAGTAAGCACCTTAATAAAGGGACATACTATCCAGGGCCACATATTGCTAAGGAATTATTGAAATTTCCTGAAGAAAATTTCACAACAAAACAAGTTCAACAATTTCTTGGGCTAATTAATTATCTTAGAGATTTTGTTCCATATCTTGCAAAGTTACTAATCTCATTGCAGACCATGCTGAAAAAGAATCCCCCACCTTAGGGAAATCTCGGACTCTGGGAGTTGCTGAACTTAAAGAGATTATGCAGTCTCTTTCTCCGTTACAATCCCATCAACTAGGAAAAGAATTGTCCAGACCGACGCCAGTGATGAATACTGGGTTGCTTCTGTCTTGTTTGAAGAAATTGATGGTAAGAGACATCTGTGTGCCTATAAAAGTGGTAAATTTTCTCAAGCTGAAATGCATTATCATTCCACTTTTAAATAAATCCCCGCAGTAAAAAATGGGATAAAAAAAATTTGAGTTCCATCTCATTGGCCATCATTTCCTAGTAGAATTGGATATGGCATCTTTCCCTTAGATGACCAAATTCAAAGAGAAGTAGATTCCAAATTCTCAATTGTTTCGATGGGTTGAATGGTTTTCAAAATATTCTTTTGAAACCAAACACATTGCTGGAAAGAAAAATGTGATTGTTGATTTTTTGTCAAGACCAAAAGCACTAGCAGAAATCAACATGTATATCATGAGGCATGCTTTTCATACTACTCATCACAATGAGAATTATAAAATTGAGAAAGTTAAAGATTGGCCAAGCTGGCGATACCCTCCGGAGATCATTGAACAAATCCAAAAAGACAGTCTCACTGGAAATCTGGATAAACTCATTTGGCAATGCCATGCAGACCTGTTCAGACTTAATGGAGGCTCGATTCTCTATCCTTTTGGATTAAATGCCGATTATCCATTTATACATCCTCTGATATGGAAGGAAGATGATTTTCCTGATCAACGTCGATGGTTATTATGGTACTTAATCAATAAGTACTTAATAGCTATTGAAATTCCAACCAAAAGATTCATTGCCAACCTCACCAGGATATTTGGACTTGGCAAAGGTAAGATTGAAAATGAGAATGACAAAAATCTTTTAGATTTTCTTAATTGGTTTTATCATCCAACTCACTGGAAATGGCTTTTGGAAAAAGAATTGAGAACCAGACAACCAAACCCGGAAATCCATACCATCTTGTTTTTTCGAAGACCATGGGCTTTTCTTACTAATAATGGTAACATCATCAATGCCCCTTGAGTATAGGTACCTCATCTTATAGACCTGTTCCACATAGTGTACATGCTCCAGTTCACAAATCTTATCTAGAACCTGTTGGTTGCTGTAAGCACCAGTATCGAGAACTTCAGAGAATCCTATGCCAAGAAAATAAAACCATTCCTCCAAATGCATGGAATTATGATATACCCACTGCATGATCCAAGGAACATCCACAAATCTCTCAAGACCCCTATGCTAGATGGGGAGGTCCTCTTTCTCAAGACCCTTACAGCCAAGGACCCTTGTCCTTATCTCAGCCCTTGTCCTTATCTTAGAACATGGATACATTTTTTTATACACAGCCATCCAATTAGCCACATCCAAGCATTCCTACCCCAGATGATGACAATACAGACTGGGATCAAGAAGAAACATCCTATTGGGCTCATGAGGAAGCATCCGCATCCACAACACATTAGCTAAATCAAATCCTCTCACCAGAAGACCTTGAAGCTTTTGAACAAAAATATGATGAATATTTTCTGGCAACAGTCCATAGCTCAGATGACTTGGACTATGACTACAATGCTCGTGATGGACGAGACCGTTGAACAAGATCACTATCCGTACGAGTTTACTGTAGCAAGTTACTGTTTACTTGTACTGTAGCTCCTGCATATGGATCTCTTTGGACCAACTAGAACTCAAAGCATTGGTGGAAAGAAATATTACCTAGTAATAGTGGATGATTATTCATGATTTACTTAGGTATACTTTATGGCAAGTAAGTCTGATACCTTCTCTTATTTTTTAAAGTTTGCTAAGAAAATACAGAATGAGAAAGGGTATATTATTTCAAGCATTCGGGCAGACCATGAAGGTGACTTTGAAACCAATAAATTAAGTTTCCACTAATCATGTGTTGTAACTCCTGCATATGGATCTCTTTAGACCAACTAGAACTCAAAGCATTGGTGAAAATCAAGACTTTGCTAAATTCTGTGATGAATCTAGTTTTCAACATATGTTCTCCTCTCCATACACTCTTGAATAGAATGGAGTTGTGAAAAGGTAGAATAGATTGTTGCAAGAAATGGCTAGAATATTTTTAATTGAAAGCAATATTTCTTCTCGTTTTTGGGTTAAAGCAGTTTCTACAACATGTTATATCATTAACAGAGTTTTCTTAAGACCTATTATGGAGAAAACTCCTATAAGTTGTTTAAAGGAAAGAAACCAATTGTTTCATATTTTTATGTGTTTGATTGCAAATTTTTTATATTGAAAAATGCAAAAGATCGAATTGGTAAGTTTAAAGAAAAATCAAACGAAGGAATCTTCTTTGGATATTCAACCTCCAACAAAGCTTACGAGTATACAACAAGAAGACTCAATTTGTGGAAGAATCAATGAATGTCAAATTTCAAAGACCTTATACAAAATCAATCGATCCAGACTCAATCTGAAGAATCTGAACCTACTCCAGACTCTACAAAGTCTAATTCTCGAAGGCTCCGAGGAGGAAGGTCAACAATGAACGAATGTTGAAGAATCAAGCGAAGAAAAAGTTAAGCGATGCAATCGGACCAACCAGCAACGGAAGCACAAGTCCAATCATTCCAAAGAACTCATCATTGGTGACATTGATGAAGGGATTCGTACTAGATCCATAAGGCATGAAGAGTTTAGCGTTGTGACTCTTATTTTTGAAATAGAACCTAAAAGCATAGAATAAGCTTTAACTGATGAAAGCTGAATTGAAGCTATGCAAGAAGAGCTTAGGCAGTTCAGTGTTAATGATGTTTGAGAATTAACTCCTAAACCAAAAGTTAAATCTATTATTGGAGCTAAATGGATTTTTAGGAATAAGATGGATGAAAAAGGAAAAGTTGTAAGAAAAAAAGCAAGACTCGTGGCCAAAAGATATACGCAAGAAGAAGGGATAGACTATGATGAGACTTACGCACCGGTAGCAAGGTTAGAAGCAATTAAATTTATTACTTGCTTTTGCTTGTTATAAGAATTTCAGGTTATTCCAAATGGACGTCAAAAGTGCATTCCTAAATGGATTTATCCAAGAATAAGTCTATATGGAACAACCTCCCGATTTCGAAAGACCCAAGGAAACCAAACTCGTATTCATACTGAAAAGGCGATATATGGTTTTAAAGCAAGCTCCTCGAGCTTGTTACAACCAGAACTACGTAAGTTTTAACCCAAAATGGCTTTGTTAAAGGTAAAGTCAACACTACTCGTTTATTAAAAGAGAAAGTAAAAGCTTTCTACTTGTTCAAATCTATGTTGATAATATTATTTTTGGATCACCTAACGAAAACCCGTGCAATAAATTCTCTAAGTCTATGCAAGATGAATTCAAGATGAGCATGATGGGTGAACTATCATTCTTTTTCGACTACAAGTAAAACAATTGAAGGAAGGAATTTTCATTCATCAAGAAAATATGCTAAAAAACTTCTTAAAAGTTCGGTTTAGAAAATTTCAAAAGACTAATATACCAATGTCAAGTTCTTTTGAAGATGGACAAAGATGAAGGAGAAAAGAAAGTTGACCAGAAGCTGTACAAGAGTATCATTGGTTCACTTTTTTTTACTGCTCTAAACCCGATATTTTGTCTAGTGTTTGCATTTGTGCGATTTCAATCGGATCCCAAATAATCTCATCTAAGTGCTGCGAAACGCATCATCAAATACGTTGCAACTGTTGGAGAAAACTTCCTTATTTGTTTTGAAGTGACAAAACATTTCAATCGCCTAGTCTAAAGACTTGCGAGACTCTTTCGTCAAAGTCTGAAGATCACTAGACTCAAGATTTAAAGTCTACCCTCATTGACAGTTTCTAGACCGACGAAGAAAACTTATATAGATTCGAGTATTTCTTTAAGGTTTTGATTTGAGCGGCTAAAGAAGTTTTCACGGCTGGAGATAGCATCTCAAGATCTATTATTCGTTTCGAAATTAATTCGAGTAATTTGGATCCGTTGATTGGTGAAGTATACTTGGAAGGTTCTACTTATAAAAACCTAGATCTTGATTATATGGGCGAGCAGGATTGGTGAGCTATCATCACATTCCTTAAGTAACTCAAGATCTCCCTAATTGATTCTGTCTAACGGGTAGATTGGAAAAACTCCTTTGGAATGTGCCAACGGTTATGAAGGCATGGAGGAGTATATAAGGAAGACGTTCTAGTTATTCGAGTGTGTGCGCGATAGTTAAATTCCAAAGTCTGAAGCTCATTGTTCTTTGCTGATTCAATTGTTGAGCATAAATTTGTACTCAAAAGAGAGTTTAGTTATTTGTGAGGCATTGTGAA